>NW_028159793.1:22500-73481 GCF_964263955.1 Coregonus lavaretus | reverse complement strand
GGGTTAAGGTTAGGGTTAGGGAAGGGTTAGCTAAAAGGGTTAAGGTTAGGGTTAGGTGAAGGATTAGCTAAAAGGGTTAAGGTTAGGGGTAGGGGAAGGGTTAGCTAACATGCTAAGTAGTTGCAAAGTAGCTAAAAAGTAGTAAGTAGTTGAAAAGTTGCTAAAGTTGCTAGACGTTCATGTTATACACCTCCCCATCCACCCCTACCAACCACCCTAATTTAGGTTTTGCCTTAAGTAACCCTGTCTTATGTAACCATACGAAACGTAACATATCATACTACATGGAGTGTCCCCGACTTACATACAGAATAATAAGAAATGCTCTAAGATGAGGTTGGGAGGGGAGATAAATAACCCTGTGCTTTTGCAGGGTTACAGTATGTTATTTTTCTATTGTGTGGGTTGAAGCGTTGTATGTGAAATAGACTTAATATTACCTCAGGGGAGGAGTCAATATTACCTCAGTGGAGGAGTCAATATTACCTCAGGGGAGGAGTCAATATTCCCTTAGTGGAGGAGTCAATATTACCTCAGTGGAGGAGTCAATATTCCCTCAGGGGAGGAGTCAATATTACCTCAGGGGAGGAGTCAATATTACCTCAGGGGAGGAGTCAATATTACCTCAGGGGAGGAGTCAATATTACCTCAGGGGAGGAGTCAATATTAATATTACCTCAGGGGAGGAGTCAATATTAATATTACCTCAGGGGAGGAGTCAATATTACCGCAGGGGAGGAGTCAATATTAATATTACCTCAGTGGAGGAGTCAATATTCCCTTAGTGGAGGAGTCAATATTACCTCAGTGGAGGAGTCAATATTCCCTTAGTGGAGGAGTCAATATTACCTCAGGGGAGGAGTCAATATTGTAGTGGTCCTCTGTAGAGCACGGCGCTTGTAACGCCAAGGTAGTGGGTTCGATCCCCGGGACCACCCACACACAAAAATGTATGCACGCATGACTGTAAGTCGCTTTGGATAAAAGCGTCTGCTAAATGGCATATTATATATTATATTATACATCAGGGGAGGAGTCAATATTAATATTACCTCAGGGGAGGAGTCAATATTACCTCAGGGGAGGAGTCAATATTACCTCAGGGGAGGAGTCCATATTACCTCAGGGGACGAGTCAATATTACCTCCGGGGAGGAGTCAATATTAATATTACCTCAGGGGAGGAGTCAATATTACCTCAGGGGAGGAGTCAATATTACCTCAGGGGAGGAGTCAATATTACCTCAGGGGAGGAGTCAATATTACCTCAGGGGAGGAGTCAATATTACCTCAGGGGAGGAGCAATGTTCCAGACAATATTTCTGGATTTTGATTTAAATTCTTTTTTAACAAAACAACTCTGTCACATATATACTGTCACATCATATACACTCTGGTGGTGAAGTTTTGCACTGTAGTAGTTGGTCTGTAACTCTGATCAGATCTGAACAGTATAAAGAGAGGACTTGGTGTATTTTGTTCAATTTCAATAAACATACAGTCCTACATACACACAACTAAGGACACCAATACTCTTACCTGTCCCCCGTTCTACCACCTGGCTGCCACCTGTCCGCCCTCCACTACCTGTCTCCCCTCCAGCACCTGTCCACCTGTCCCCCACCTGGTGTCTCAGACATGTGTTGTTGTAGGTTTAGGCTATGTGCTGTCTATTGGGGGCGGGGATTATTACTATTAGACCAGACTCAGTATCTGGTCTGTCTCCCTCAAGTGGTCAAAGTCAGTAACTACAGTGTGTGTGGCCCTGTGGGATGCTGGTAACCCTCCAGACCAGGGATGGGAGAATGGCGTCCCCTTTTTTAGGCCCGCGGATCAATTTCAGTTGGAGTCTCAACTTACTGTTGACAGTTAGAATAGTACAATACACCAGGTGCCAATTTCGAAATTCGGTTGTGCATCAGAAGTTTTTCTCTTGTTGTGTCAGTCACTCAGTTAGCCTATGTCAGCTAAAAAATTTTTTTATTGGTAAGTTAGTCAAGCCAGCATAGTAATCATGGTCGAATTAGCGACCGGGGATCTCCCATCGATTTTGTAAGTCACTCTCATTCAGATATCATATTGTAAGTCGCTCTGGATAAGAGCGTCTGCTAAATTACCAATATTATTATTTTTTTATTAATTACTGATAACATTTAGCTCCACCCCTATGGCAAAGTGTAGAATCGCAGGAAATTAACTCTAAAACTTCAGTTTCACTTAGGACCTCCAAAAGGCTAAGGCCGGCTCTGTCTAAACTTGTCTGGGTAATGAAACGTGGGTAAGCAGACCCGCGAGCCACTCATGAGTTCAGGTTCTTTGGTGGCCACCACCCCCATCAAAGTTGCCCATCACTGCTCCAGACTCGACAATCAGTGCATGTATCACAATGGCTGAATTTACACAAGCAGCCCAATTCTGATATTTTGCCCCATTATTGGCAAAAGATCTGATCTGATTGGTCAAAAGACCAGTTAGCGGCAAAAGATCAGAATTGGGTGTTTCAGAGTATGAGTGCCCTTCAGATGATTTCATGGACAGGGGGGACCTGATCCTAGACATGCACTCCTACTCTGAAACGCTTAAATGAACAATGTGTTTCAGCTTGCCCCCAAGGGCATACTGTATACGGTATCCAATCTATCTGTAGTAGAGACTGTATACTGTATCCAATCTATCTGTAGTAAAGACTGTATACTGTATCCAATCTATCTGTAGTGGAGACGGTATACTGTATCCAATCTATCTGTAGTGGAGACTGTATACTGTATCCAATCTATCTGTAGTGGAGACTGTATACTGTATCCCCTCTGTCGTAGTGACTGTATACTGTATCCAATCTATCTATAGTAGTGACTGTATACTGTATCCAATCTATCTGTAGTGGAGACTGTAAAACTGTATCCAATCTATCTGTAGTAAAGACTGTATACTGTATCCAATCTATCTGTAGTAGAGACTGTATACTGTATCCAATCTATCTGTAGTAGAGACTGTATACTGTATCCAATCTATCTGTAGTAAAGACTGTATACTGTATCCAATCTATCTGTAGTAAAGACTGTAAACTGTATCCAATCTATCTGTAGTAAAGACTGTATACTGTATCCAATCTATCAGTAGTAACGACTGTATACTGTATCCAATCTATCTGTAGTAAAGACTGTATACTGTATCCAATCTATCTGTAGTAGAGACTGTATACTGTATCCAATCTATCTGTAGTAAAGACTGTATACTGTATCCAATCTATCTGTAGTAAAGACTGTATACTGTATCCAATCTATCTGTAGTAAAGACTGTATACTGTATCCAATCTATCTGTAGTAGAGACTGTATACTGTATTCAATCTATCTGTAGTAAAGACTGTATACTGTATCCAATCTATCTGTAGTAGAGACTGTAAACTGTATCCAATCTATCTGTAGTAGAGACTGTATATTATATCCAATCTATCTGTAGTAAAGACTGTATACTGTATCCAATCTATATGTAATAGAGACTGTATACTGTATACAATCTATCTGTAGTAAAGACTGTATATTATATCCAATCTATCTGTAGTAGAGACTGTATACTGTATCCAATCTATCTGTAGTAAAGACTGTATACTGTATCCAATCTATCTGTAGTAGTGACTGTATACTGTATCCAATCTATCTGTAGTAGAGACTGTATACTGTATCCCCTCTGTAGTAGAGACTGTATACTGTATCCAATCTATCTGTAGTAGTGACTGTATCCCCTGTTCAATCATTAGACCATTTACTGGAGCCCCAACCTGAGATGTTTAAAATATTCTTAGTATGACAGACACCTTCTGTGAGTTCAGGTATTCTAATAGTATTAGATATAGCTACATTTGTTTCAAAGAAAACAAGTTTGGAATATTGTTCTGACACATGTTCTTATTCATTAGACTATTCAGATTTTTATTTTATTTTGCAGTACTGTAGATGTTTTCTGTTGCATCTGTTGCCATAGTGCAAAACATCACTTTACAATTGTGGTTCAGAAAACACTTCAAAATGTGATCCACTTTAATAAGTAGTATTTACAATATGTACACTTTAGCACAATAACACCAACTTTATTACCACTACTATGTCCAATTTCATTGTTGATTAGTACATATTTACATTTGTTACTAATAAGACCATATTATATTGTAAAATGACAAAAAAAATATTAAAAAACAGACATGATAAACAATTTAAAGTATGCGTGCCTGGTTTCATATTAGTTTGACTGAGACCGTGGTCCAGCGTTATGTGTGTGAACAAGTTCACTGGTGCATCATGGTCCAATAATTTGATCAATACCGTTAAAAACACAACTGGCCGTGATAGCACATTGTTCGGGTACACCCAGTCAGTTATCCATATCAAAACAGTTCAAAGGTATCCCAGTCCATATGACATGTATGCTAATTCTAGGGGGGGGGGGGGGGAACTTACGGGTTCAAACCATACGTGTCTTCCTCCATCCTTGTAAAGACAACCTAATTTTCACATTTGGTCTTCAGCTTTCAGTGGAGGCGGCTCGACGACTCTGAACTCCCTCACTTTCTCAGTTCTTTCTCAGTCATTTCCCAACTGTCACGGTTTCTGCCGAGGCTGCTCCTTCTCCTTGTTCGGGCAGGCTTCAGCGGTCGTCGTCCCCGGAGTACTAGCTGCCGCCGTTCGTTGTTTCTGTGTTTGTTTGGTTTGGTCTGTTTTGAAGTTTTTTTGAAGTTTCCAGAAGTCCCTTCGCCACTCCTCCACCAGACTAACTCCTTTCCAATGTGTATTAGGGTACCAGCCGGCTCTGGCACCTTGGCATCAGAGCCAGATCGAGGCCCTTTCGGTGGATGAGTGGGTGCGGCGCTCGGAGGAGACGTAGAACGCTGCTCACGTACATCTGCAGCGGGCCATCCGTCGACACAAGGCGAGCGCCGATCTCCACCGCAGTGAGGGACCGGTGTACGCACCGGGAGATCGGGTCTGGCTCTTGACCAGAAACCTGCCCCTCCGCCTGCCCTGCCGTAAGCTGGGTCAGCGGTTTGTGGGGCCTTTTAAAGTCCTGAGGAGGTTGAACGAGGTGTGTTACAGATTACAACTACCTATTGATTATAAGAATATTAACCCCTCGTTCCATGTGTCTCTCCTCAGGCCGGTGGTAGCTGGTCCACTCCAGGACTGTGAGATAGCAGAGACTCCTCCGCCCCCGCTGGACATCGAGGGGGCTCCGGCGTACACAGTTCGGTCCATCCTGCATTCGAGACGCCGGATGGGGGGTCTCCAATATCTCGTGGAGTGGGAGGGGTACGGTCCGGAGGAGCGGTGCTGGGTGCCGAGGAGAGATATCTTAGACCCGTCCCTTCTGACTGAGTTCCATCGTGGTCATCCCACGCGCCCTGCTCCGCGTCCTCCTGGTCGTCCCCGAGGCCGGGGTCGGCACACGGCTGGAGCCGCGCGTCAAGGGGGGGGTACTGTCACGGTTTCTGCCGAGGCTGCTCCTTCTCCTTGTTCGGGCAGGCTTTGGCGGTCGTCGTCCCCGGAGTACTAGCTGCCACCGTTCGTGGTTTCTGTGTTTGTTTGGTTTGGTCTGTTTTGGTACACCTGTTTCTCATTTTGTCTTGATTATGTGTCCTTTAAGTTCTCGTTGTTTCTGTCTTGTGGTTGTGTGTAGTTGTTCCTTGTCAGCAGGTGTTTCCAGTCAGTTTGTGCTCTATTTCTGTTTTAGATAGAGAGTCCGCACTTGTTGTGCGTGTTTTGCATTTATACGCTGGGTGCGTTATTTTCTCTCGTGCCTCCGGCTCTGTTTGTAGCCGTTCATTCTGTGGACTTTACTAAAGTATTTTTGGACTAGCATCTGTGTCCTGCATCTGATTCCTACACCACACCTACGCCCGCTCTGACAGCCCATTATCAGTAACCATCAGTCCTGTGTTCCAATGGCACGTTGTGTTTTTTTTTTGTGTGTTTTTTTTTTGGGGGGGGTAGATCAGCTTAATATTGCAGATAGATTGTAACTTCCATCAATGTAATTGTCTGCATCACTTCCAATCCCCATGTTTTTTATATATATATATTCCCCTTTATTACTTTCCAACCCCACCACCCCTTCCCTACTTTGGGGTAAACTAGTGAACAACAATACTTAGGCCTCTACTTCCAGCTTATACTTACTATCTACATTTTATGGACACAGTCAATTTTACAATAATTATATTTTGTTTTTGTTTTTTCCTCCTGAACTTCTTCTACTCTCAACCTCTCCGATCATTTTCATGATGTCCATCCGGTTTGCTTCTATATGCCATATCTTTCTAACTGTGCTCTTTCCCAAAAGCTCCAAACGTGCAACCTATATACTTATTATGGACACAGCGTGCTTACATTATTAGTTATCTTGTTATTATTTTGTTGTTAGTTGTTATTAGTCCATTCAACACCTCCCATCTATCTCTTAACACCATCCATGTAGGATTTCTATTTGCCATATATATTTCAACTGTACTGTGATGTTTTACAAAAATTCTGAACCTTTCTATTCTCATTGTTTCAACAGATTGTGAATTAAAAATAAACATTTTTGCTAAAAGTATTATAATATTATTGATCGATTGACTATGACTTTTCAGATCACCCAGTAATGCTATCTGCAAGGTTAGCTCCAGGTAAATATTGCAATCCTTTAGCCATTCCTGGACCTGTGTCCAAAAACAAGCTACAAATGGACAGTACCAAAACAAATGATCTAATGATTCTGTCTCTTCGCAGCAAAATCTGCAGAGCTGGGAAGATTGTATCCCCCATATAAATAACATTCTATTGGTAGCAAGAATTTTATATAATAATTTAAATTGAAAGATTCAAATTTTTGAATCCGGTGTCGTTTTGCGTATCAGTTCATAAACACAATGCCATGGCAACGGTACGTCAAAAATCTCTTCCCAACTATTTTGCAATCTATATGGGACGGCTGTCAATCCTTTGGTCCTTAAAGGAAACTGATATACTTGTTTATTTATCACAGTTTTCCTTAACCAATTATGTTCTTTAATACAAGGCTGACAGACAAGTTCCTTACTTTCTCCTCCTTCCACTTTCCTCTTCCATTTTTGCGGTAAGGCTGCAATTATTTGGTTGTAATTTTGGGTCGAGCAGACATTTCCATATGTTTTTGTTAGCTGCATGTGCGACATAACTCCACCAGTCCTACCGATGATATCATTTACGAAGATTAGACCTTTTTTAAACATTTTGTTTAAAACAAAATAATAATAATAATCATCAATTAGTATATTTGAGTGTAACCACAAAATGTGTTGCATTATTTGTTCTCTCGTTTCTGGAGGATTAAATTGAAATTGCAACCAACATTCTATGGCTTGTTTTAGAAATAGTGATTTTTGGGAGATTATTTCCTTTTCAAATAACTGAAAGTGAGAGGTTGTAATCTGATTAACTGGAAAAAGGCCATTCTTGAACATTAGGTGAGACAATCTTACTAATTTGCTAGAGAACCAGTTCGGATTTAAGAATAACTTTTGTATGACTGAATCTTTTAGTGATAGGTCTAATGCTTTAATATTTAATTATTTCTGTCCTCCGAATTCATATTCATTATATAAATAGGCCCGTTTAATTTAGTCTGTCTTGCCGTACCAAGTAAAATTGAATATTTTTTTCTCATATAATTTCAACAACTGTTCGCTAGGCGTAGGCAAGACCATAAGCAAATAGGTAAACTGGGATACTACTAAAGAGTTAATCAGGGTGATTTTTCCACAAATAGACAGGTATTTACCTTTCCATGGTAGCAAGATCTTATCTATTTTTGCTAACTTTCTATTAAAATGTATTGGCGTGAGATCATTTATTTCATTTGGGATATGTATTCCGAGTATATCCACATCACCATCAGACCATTTTATTGGTAAACTACATGGTAATGTAATAATTGTATTTTTTAGTGATCCAATACATCATATAGTACATTTATCATCATTTGGTTGTAATCCAGAGAGGTTAGAAAATGTATCTAGATCCTCAATGAGGCTGTGGAGGGATTCAAGTTGTGGATTTAAAATAAAACATGAATCATCAGCGTACAATGACACGTTTGTTTTTAAGCCCTGGATTTCTAATCCCTTGATATTATTGTTGGATCTGATATTAATAGCTAACATTTCGATGGCCATAATAAATAGATATGCCAATAGTGGACAACCTTGTTTTACTCCTCTTGACAGTTTAAAACTTTAATAGAAATAGCCATTATTGACTATTTTACACCTAGGGTTACTATACATGATTTTAACCCATTTTATAAGAGATTCTCCTAAATTGAAATGTTCCAGGCATTCGTATATAAACTCCAGTCGTACTTTGTCAAATGCCTTTTCAAAGTCTGCTATGAATAGCAGGCCTGGTTTCCCAGACTTTTCATAGTGATCTATTGTTTCCAGTACTTGCCTTATATTATCTCCAATGTATCATCCATGTAAAAAAAACCTGTCTGATTAGAATGAATAATGTCTGACAATACCTTTTTAATTCTATGCATTTTGCTAGTATTTTTGCATCAAAACACTAAAGTGTAAGGGGCCTCCCATTTTTTTAATGGACTGGATCTTTATATTTCCCACTTGAATCCTGTTTCAGTAATAATGAAATCAAACCTTCTTGAGTGTCTGATAATCTACCATTTACATAGGAGTGGTTAAAACATGCTAATAACGGACCTCTGAGTATATCAAAAAAGGTTTGGTATACCTCAACTGGTATGCCATCCAACCCTGGAGTTTTTTCCCGGACTTAAAGTCTTTAATTGCATCCAGAAGTTCCTCCTCTGTAATTTCACCTTCACATGAGTCTTTCTGTTTAGCTGTTAATTTTACATTATCAATAGAAAAAAATCCCTACAATTAGCTTCAGTTAGAGGAGATGGAGGCGACTGAAACGAAAGCATATGCTTAAAGTACTTTGCTTCCTCCTTCAAAATATCATTTGGTGAATCATGGGGGACTCCGTCATTTGTAACCAGTTTCAGTAACTTCTTTATGGTAGCATTTCTATGTTGAAGATTAAATAATTATTTGGTGCATTTTTCCCCATATTCCATCCAGTTTGCTTTTTATTTTAATAATATATTACACTTGATCTTTCTTGAATAAGTTTCTCCATTTCTTTTTGTTTTTCCTCTAATTTATTCTGAGCCTCTATGTTACAGTTTTTATTGCTAACTATCTGTTCTGTTAGACCTTCTATTTCCTTTGTTAGTATGGACTCTTTTGACCTAAATTGCTTTTATTTTCGAGATGAGTACTGCATTGCATGGCCTCTAAAGGCACATTTAAAAGTGTCCCATACAATAAGGGGATTTGCTGTACCTATGTTATGTCAGAAAAAAGCAATTATAAATTCCTCTGTCCTAGTTAAAAACAAGTTATCATCCAATAGACTGATTAAATTTCCAATATCCTCGCCCACGTGGAAATTCAGTAAGAGTAATGTATATGCCAATTTTATGATGGTCCGACCGCATTCTGTCCCCTATCAACACTTCTTAAACTTTTGGTGCCAACGAGAATGACATAAGAAAGAAGTCAAGACGACTAGCTTGATTGAGTCTCCGCCATGTATATCTCACTAGGTCAGGATATGTAAGCCTCCATATATCTACTAGTTCTAATGTATCCATGACATTCATGATTTCCTTAAGAGCATGAGGGTGATAGTTTGTTGTGTGATTTCCTTTACGGTCCATTGAGCTATTTAAAACAGTATTATAATCTCCCACCATAATAATAGAGTATTGTATTGCTTGCAGGGTTGATAATTTATTATATATATTTTAAAAGAAGCGTGGATCATTATTATTTGGTCCGTAAAGGTTAATGAGCCATATCTGTTTATGGTCCAATAACATATTTAAAATCATCCATCTACCTTGCAGATCTGTTTGGACAATTTGCACATTCGGATCGAAATTACTGTTAATTAATATCATCACCCCTTTTGAGTTTCTTTGCCGATTGGAGAAGTATATTTCACCCCCCCATTCCTTTTCCCACGCAACTTCATCTAGAATTGTTGAATGAATTTCCTGTAAACAATAGATATTATATTCCTTCTCTTTGAGCCAGGTAAATATTATTATTATTTTGTTATTTGCTTAGCCTATTAGTCTAAGAGCTGTTTGAAAAGACCGCCTTAAATTTCAGCCTTTTTTGGTGGGATGGATTTTTAGCCATCCATGGTGACATCACTATGTGGTAAATTAGTTAATAGACCAATAAGAAAGAGAGTTCCAAACCATTCTGCCAATAACAGCAAATTGTCCGTTTCCCCCTCCCTACTCAGACCACCCCCAGGCAGTCCTAGCAAAGTTCTTGCTTGAGAAATTGCTCTTTGGTAAGAAGCTATTTTTGTTTCTTTTTGACCATTTTAATTGTTAACAATCACTGTAAGATATTTAATTGTTACCCAGAAATGATTTGATATTGATATAAAATGGCTGCATTGGACCTTTAAATACACAAAACTTCATGAATATATACATGACCAGCAGTGTTGGGGAAGCTACTCTGAAAATATAGTTTACCCAGCTACCAATTACTTTACACTGGAAGAAGTTAAGCTACATTAAAGCTACACTTAACAAAAAATATAGTTTACTTAACTAAAGTTACTTTGAAAAACTACTTCACTAAATCCAAACTACTTTTAGTGAAAAAATATCATATTTAAATCTGAAATTTCATAGAATACAAATGGCAAGAACAGTAGTCAGATGTCAACACACTGTGTAATTTATCCTATTAAACACAAAAACGATGTTTCAAGTGAGAAGCAGGTCTGATGACGAAAAAGAAAGGAAATGATTGCCTATTTCACCCATATTTAATTTTTGCAAAAAAGTAGTGTGTAGTTCCAGTAGTTATGTACACTGCTACATGGCAAAAAAAATAAAGTAATAAACTACTGAAAATACAACCAAAGATTTGATTTTAATTCAACTACCACTCAGCTACTGCAAAATGTAGTTTAGTTACTAATTGAACTACATGTAGTTCACTACTCCTCAACACTGATGACTAGGGCCTACATAACCTGTTTAACCCAGGTTAGACCTTCCTCATCACTCATTCACCAAGTCCTAACTTGATGTATCGTAGCTCTGTCGTAGCTCTGTCGTAGCTGGCCGCGACCTGGAGACCCATGGGGTGGCGCACAATTGGCCCAGCATCGTCCAGGGTAGGGGAGGGAATGGCCGGCAGGGATATAGCTCAGTTGGTAGAGCATGGTGTTTGCAACGCCAGGGTTGTGGGTTCGATTCCCACGGGGGGCAAGTATGAAAAAAAATATAAATAAAAAATGTATGCACCCACTGGATAAGAGCGTCTGCTATAAAATGACTAAAATGACAAGACAAAAAATTTTTTTGTTTCTCCCTTACTCAGCCTACACTATAATGTAAATATAAGACTTTCAACTTGGCATACTTAATTGCCTGCTAATGGACCATCAATGGTTAATGGCCTTCCCATTGAATTCTGACTTGTGAGGTTGGTAGGTGTAGAGCCTGAATTAGTCTTAGGTGTAGAGCAGTGGTCAACAACCGGTCCATCCCCATCTTCAAGGTATTCCTAGTGGATCACCAAACATATACAGTACCAGTCAAAAGGTTGGACAGTAGGAAGATTTTTACAGTTAGGATGTTTTAATTTTTGATAGAATGTTTACAAGTATATCTTTTGTGATTTTTAGGTATTAACAGAATTTCTAATTGTATGTATTAGCTACATTTGTATAATGTCAAGAAAATGTAACATATCAGTTTGGAATGTGTTTCTCATTTTTATATTTCATTTAAAAAAAAAGTATTTTTACAATGATATATTTTTCAGTAATGTTACCGTACTGCTAATGGTTTCCCCATAGCACAATAAGACCAACTTTATAACCACCTCTATGTCTAATTTGATTGTTGATTAGTTCATATGTACATTGTGACCATATAACATTGTAAATGTAAATGACCCAAAAAAAATGAATACTAAACTGATATCAAAACAAATTCAAGTAGGTATGCCTTGTTTCATACTAGTTTGACTGAGACAGTGGTATAGTGAGCTGTCTGTTTAAACGACTAGCACACTGCTCGGACACCCATGCATACCCCACAAGACATGCCACCAGAGGTCTCTTCACAGTCCAAAAGTCCAGAACAGACTATGGGAGACGCACAGTACTACACAGAGCCATGACTACATGGAACTCTATTCCACATCAGGTAACTGATGCAAACAGTAGAATCAGATTTGAAAAAACAATAAAAATACACATTTATGTAACTGCGGGGACTGTGAAGCAACACAAACATAGGCACAGACACATGCATACACACACACGATAACATACACACTATACACACACGTACACATGGATTTTGTGTTGTAGATATGTGGTAGTAGAGTAGGGGCCTGAGGGCACACACTTAGTATGTTGTGAAATCTGTTGTAAATGTATTGTAATTTTTTTTTTAATTGTATAACTGCCTTAATTTTGCCGGACCCAGGAAGAGTAGCTGCTGCCTTGGCAGCAGCTAATTGGGATCCATAATAAATACAAATACAAATATCCCGCCTCTCAAATCATTCACAAGTGACACCATTGACTGGCATCAATATGTCTTCAAATAAATACATATTAACAGTACAGCTGATTTAACTTCCATCAAATTGTAATAATACCATTTGATGGGCGATAAGTCACCTGTACTGTAAAAATTAATTTTGTAAACGACAGGCATTTTTTCTGAATTGTGTAAAACACTCAAAGTGTAAATCAATTTGATTCTGAGTCCAATATGGCTAACATGATAACACTTAAACACCTTCACCTGCATATAAATTGCCCTTACTTCTTTTGTATTGAGTTATTGTGTCTTTAAAGGTCCAATGCAGGCGTTTTTTTATCTCAATATTAAATCATATGGCAGCCATATTGGATTTTAAACGCCATATTGGATTTGAGGCAAAACCAGGGTGGCCCCAAAGATAATCTGTGGTGCCCCCCTGAATTAATTACAAGATGTAATTTCGATGTCTAGAGCCCACTTGCTTTCCTTAGAGCAGATTAAAATAGTCAGAACATTAAAATGCATGTGTAACTGTATGGATTGTTGTCATGCATGACCATACAACACTGAATGAGAGCAACTTTAACTCGTAAAGTGTCTACTAATCAGTTACAAAAAAAGTAAAGCTTACATTTATCATAAATATTCAGTTGATTGTATCTCTGGGTTTATCGTATAGCCCAGGGGTGTCAAACGTCCGCCCCGCGGGCCGGATCAGGCCCGCAAACGGGTTTAATCCGACCCGTGAGATGATTTTGTAAAGTATAAAAATGAGCTGCAATTTTTCAATAAAATAAACTGCTGTTCCAATTGTGTCCACTGGATGGCGCAATAGCAATTGTGTTAAGCAAGCAAACTGTTTATACCGGGGCAGAGCAAATAGGTCAAGCAAGTGCAGCCAGTCCGGATGAGCTACTTTGTTTTGCCCGCAATATTTATTACGGCTTCTACTTTTAACATTATGTGCTTTGGCACCCTCATTGCCCCAATATGTCTCTGTCAAAAAAGAGAAAAGTGGACGCAGAGTGCAGAGTGTTCTAAGAAAAATTGTCATCCTTCTATTTATTCACGGAATTGAATGGGAAAGCTGTATGTTTGGTGTGTTCACAGCATGTTGCAGTGCTGAAAGAATATAACCTTCGTCGCCACTATGTGAGTCTTCATGCCGACAAATATGGCAACTTTCAAGGACAGCGGAGAAGAGAGAAGGTGAATGAACTGTTGGCGGGTCTGAAGAAACAGCAGTCTGTGTTTACTCACAGCCGAGACATCAGTGCAGTGAAAGCTAGCTACCTCATTGCTAATGAAATCGCAGTGGCTTCAAAACCATTTAGTGAGGGTGAATTTGTAAAAACATGCATGATGAAGGCAGCGGAGATTGTGTGCCCTGAAAAGCACCAGGCTTTTGCAAATATCAGCCTGACAAGAAACACAGTTGCAGACAGGATTTCCGATCTTTCAGTGGATTTGGACAGCCAGTTGAAGCAAAAAGTAAAGTAATTTATTGCGTTTTCGGTTGCAATTGATGAAAGCACGGACATTACAGATGTTGCACAACTGGACATTTTCATCCGCAGAGTTGATGACACATTGACCGTCACCGAGGAGTTTGTGGAGTTGGTGCCGATGACAGATACAACGACAGCAGCTGATATTTTCACTGCACTCGTCAGCGCGCTGGACAGGGTCGGAGTGGACTGGTCCCGCGCTGTCAGCCTGGCTACAGATGGTGCGCCCTCAATGATCGGGAAAAAAGCAGGCGTTGTGACAAAGTTCAGAGAGAAAGTGCAATCTGCAAATGGAGGACGTGATTTTTGGACTTTTCACTGTATTTTGCACCAGGAGGCTTTGTGTTGCAAGTCATTACAGATGGATAACGTCATGAAGGTGGTTATTACTTTTATTATATTATTATTATATTATTATATTATATTATAATTATATTATTATTATTATATTATCCAAACTGTTAATTTCATCCGATCCAGAAGCCTGAATCAACGTCAGTTTGACAGCCTTCTCAGAGAGAAAGACCACATCTATGGCCTGCCATACCACACTGAGGTAAGATGGTTAAGCCGAGGTGCTGTGCTGAGGCGTTTCTTTGATTTACGAGAAGAAATTGAACAGTTCATGGAAGAAAAGGGCAAACCAGTGTTAGAATTTCATTCCGCAGAATGGATGCAGGACCTTGCATTTATGGTGGATGTTACAGAGCACCTGAATAACTTGAACAAACAGCTGCAAGGGTGCAACAAAGTTGCCACGCAGTATTATGACAGCATACGTTCTTTCAAGTTGAAGCTGTCATTGTGGGAGACGCAACTCGCCGGTGGTGATGCAGCTCACTTCCCCTGTCTGAAAAATGTGTGCGTGACCCAACATGTGGCAGACATGAAGCGGTTCAAAGATAAATTAACGGGACTGTTAAGGGAGTTTGAGCAACGCTTTCAGATTTTTGGTGAACTGGAGAAAGACTTCAACGTTTTTTGTTCGCCATTAACCGTAAATCCCTCTGATCTGCCCGTCAGCATCCAACTTGAAATAATATACTTGCAGTGTGACTCGGATTTGAAGGGCAAATTTGCCGCAGCTGGCTTGGACACATTTTATCAGAATCTCTTGCCAGGTTACCCCAACTTGACAGCCCTCGCTGCAAAACTGTTGTGCATGTTTGGAACCACATATCTTTGTGAGCAAGTTCTCTGTAATGAGCATAAATAAAACAAAGCTGCGCTCAAGGCTCACGCACAAGCACTTGAATCACATCCTGAAGTTGGCTGCCACTCAGGATGTGACGCCTGATATTGATGCGCTGGTGAAAGCTAAAAGATGCCAGGTATCAGGAGTCAAATAAAATATGCAACCCCACTTAAAGTGCTGCATGAGACACCCTGATATAGTTCTGTGATCTGTGATATACTTCTGTGAATCACTGAGGCATTGTGTGTTTGTGTGTTGTTTGTCCTCAGAATTTCAAATAGCTTGAGGTGTTTTATGATTAATAGTGATGTTGTGCTTTTGGACACACTGTCCTCAGGCTCCAGCTTTATGTTTATATGTTTTTATGTTGATGTGCTATTGTTTTTAATTGATTTTATTTTATTTGTATATTTAACCTATTCATGACTCTGTGGTTCTTGCACTTGTTTGGGGAACAGGATTTCATTATTTGTATCTACATTTCTGCCTGAGAAATGACACCCTGATATAGTTATGTGATCTGTGAAACAGTTCTGTGAATCACTGAGGCATTGTGTGTTTGTGTGTTCTTTTTCTTTAGAATTTTCAAATAAACTTGAGGTGTTTTATGATTAATAGTGATGTTGTGCTTGTACTATTTTGGACACACTGTCCTCAGGCTCCAGCTTTATGTTTTATGTTGATAGTATTAAAACAAAGAAAACAATCTGAAGTTGTTGTTTTTAAGTTATATATACCATGATTTTACTGGTCCGGCCCACTTGGGAATAGATTTTCCTCCATGTGGCCCCTGAGCTAAAATGAGTTTGACACCCCTGTTATAGCCTATTGCATCTCTATGTTTACAGGTCTATGTTTACAGGTCTATGTTTACAGGTCTATATTTACAGGTCTATGTTTACAGGTCTATGTTTACAGGTCTATATTTACAGGTCTATCTTTACAGGTCTATGTTTACAGGTCTATGTTTACAGGTCTATGTTTACAGGTCTATGTTTACAGGTCTATGTTTACAGGTCTATCTTTACAGGTCTATGTTTACAGGTCTATGTTTACAGGTATATGTTTACAGGTCTATATTTACAGGTCTATGTTTACAGGTCTATATTTACAGGTCTATCTTTACAGGTCTATGTTTACAGGTCTATATTTACAGGTCTATGTTTACAGGTCTATCTTTACAGGTCTATGTTTACAGGTCTATGTTTACAGGTCTATGTTTACAGGTCTATGTTTACTGGTCTATGTTTACAGGTCTATGTTTACAGGTCTATGTTTACAGGTCTATCTTTACAGGTCTATGTTTACAGGTCTATGTTTACAGGTCTATGTTTACAGGTCTATCTTTACAGGTCTATGTTTACAGGACTATGTTTCCTAATTGCATTAAGATATCCTTATTAAGAAACGCCGGCAGAAATATATCCTAATGCTGTTCGTTTGTGCATGTAGAGAAAACAACTGACTTCATGTCTTCCAAATTGTAACAATATCAGAGCTCATGTGGCCCATCCCCTACTGCAGACAGGAATTCTGCACTTTTTGAGTTAAAGGAGTGTCACAACAACTATAAATATTACCACTTTTGCAGTAAAATATTTTAAATACAACCATCTAGTTCATAAATGAAAGACATTATAGATGTGAAAAAAACATGGTCGTGTTTTGTTATACCTCGGGTAGGGGTACCTCAAAATGTTGGGGGCATTACTACTAGCCTAAAGATATACAAGGACTTTGAGCATTCCCTCCAGTGGAAAACAGTTTTTTGGAGAGGGGTTTATATATTTATTTTATTTTAGTATTATTAGCTAATCACATCTTTTTAGTATCTAAGGCTATAAACTTGACCAATTCAAAGTGTCCATTCTATGTAAATAGTCTTCCAGGATAGACTCAGGTACTACTAACATGGTAAAAACGTTGTTTTTTCTTAACGTTCTCTGTCTCAGAAGAAAAAGTCAATTGCTCAGCTGTATCGCATTAATTTTTATTTTACATTTAACACATTTGTTGACATCCAAATCAATAACATAGGTAGGGTTGTGTTCTCTAAAAACACTGGTCTGAAAATGAGCTGGCTACACAATGACATTCAGTCACTAGTTTGCACATTGATTTATTGATTGGTTGTTTGATTGATTGATCGGTGATTCAGCGTGTTTGATTATGGAGTAAATCCAGAGTAAAAAGGGCATCCAGTCGGAGTTCTTCTGTTAAAGGAAAGAAAAACACAAATGAAAAGAGTCAGCCATGCGTACATCATATCCACTTAATATGGGTTCATATGTAGATCAGCAGCAGAGTAGACAGGACTCACCGATGGAGGCAGGCAGGAAGTGTCAGCAGCCGAGCCAGAGCATCATTACCCTGTAGGGGCTGAGGTAGGATACAGTCAGAGGGTGTGTCTCTACAGTCTACAGTGTCTTCCTCCTCTCCTCTCCTCTCCTCTCCTCTCCTCTCCTCTCCTCTCCTCTCCTCTCCTCTCCTCTCCTCTCCTCTCCTCTCCTCTCCTCTCCTCTCCTCTCCTCTCCTCTCCTCTCCTCTCCTCTCCTCTCCTCTCCTCTCCTCTCCTCTCCTCTCCTCTCCTCTCTTCACTCCTCTGGTTCACCCTCTTGTCCTCCTCTCGTTCATCCTTCCCTCCATCATGTTAACAGTACAATAGCTTCCTCTCCTCTATCATCTCAATAGTCTACAGTATCTCTTCTCCTTCCACTTCTTGTTTCCACTCCTCATCTCATCTCCTTCCACTCCTCATCTCCCCTCCTCTCATTCCTCTCCTCTCCTCCTTCATCTCCTCATCTCCTCTCCTTCCTCTTGTCATGTCCTCTCCTCATCTCCTTCCTTATCTCCTCGTCTCGTCTTCTTCTGCACTTAGCTGATAGCTGTTCTGTACTCACAGCCTCCCAGACAGGTGTAGGAAACCTCCAGGTATTTGTAGGTTCCGTAGCAGGGGTCCCCGAAGACCGCGTCATTCCCCACAGTGCACTGACTCTTTCCCTCACACCTGCAGAGTTACACATTTATAATACAGTTATAACACACATGCACACACAGGGGGGGATATTTGTATAAAATCTTTGAACACCAGAGACATCCCCAAACTAGAGAGGAGAGATGGGGAGACGGATAGAGAGGGAGAGTGTACCATTGTTTGACCACATCCAGGGTTTTGGGTTGCAGACAGTTCTGGTTGCTGAGCTCGTGGCGTCCAGCAGAACAGGTAGAGCCATCTCTACGGCCGTAGTTAGCGTGAAACACCTGTATCACACCCTTACCTACACACACACAAACATTTAATTGCAGCCTTACCTACACACACACAAACATTTAATTGCAGCCTTACCTACACACACACAAACATTTAATTGCACCCTTACCTACACAGGGGAAGGGGTATTATGGTGTTTGCAGGTGTAATCATGTGCTCACCACAGTCCAGGGAGCTGGTAGAGTGCTCACAGGTGATACTGGTCTCTGAAAACACAACACACACACACACACACACACACACACACAACACTGCTGCTGAGATAATGGATGAGGACAAGGAGGAGGAGCAAGAAAGAGAGGTGGAGGAAAAATCAAAGAGAGGTGGGAGGAGAAATCAAAGAGGAGAAATCAAAGAGAAGTGGGAGGAGTAATCAAAGAGAGGTGGGAGGAGCTATCAAAGAGCGGTGGGAGGAGTAATCAAAGAGAGGTGGGAGGAGTAATTAAAGAGAGGTGGGAGGGAGTAATCAAAGAGAGGTGGGAGGAGCAATCAAATAAGAGGTGGGTGGAGTAATCAAAGAGAGATAGGAGGAGTAATCAAATAAGAGGTGGGTGGTGTAATCAAAGAGAGATGGGAGGAGTAATCAAAGAGAGGTGGGAGGAGTAATCGAAGAGAGATGTGAGGAGTAATCAAAGAGAGGTGGGAGGAGTAATCAAATAAATGTGGGAGGAGCAATCAAAGAGAGGTGGGAGGAGCAATCAAAGAGCGGTGGGAGGAGTAATCAAAGAGAGGTGGGAGGAGCAATCAAAGAGAGGTGGGAGGAGCAATCAAAGAGAGGTGGGAGGAGTAATTAAAGAGAGGTGGGAGGGAGTAATCAAAGAGAGGTGGGAGGAGTAATCAAAGAGAGGTGGGAGGAGCAATCAAAGAGAGGTGGGAGGAGCAATCAAAGAGAGTTGGGAGGAGCTATCAAAGAGAGGTGGGAGGAGTAATTAAAGAGAGGTGGGAGGGAGTAATCAAAGAGAGGTGGGAGGAGTAATCAAAGAGAGGTGGGAGTAGCAATCAAAGATAGGTGAGAGGGAAGGACAGATTGTGACTAGACCGTTTGGGGCTCCATTCATGAAAAAGTGTTGACTACTTTGTATCATGCACAAGCACATTTCACTTGACTAGTTGTTCACTTGACACCACGTACAGGTTGTTGTCCACTGTTCAAGCACAACATTGATGTCCGAAGTGGAATGGCAGTGGACAACAACCTGTCCATGGTATCAAGTGAACGAAAAGCCCATTGGACAGAAGAGGGAGAGCGTCAGAGGGAGAATACTGACTAGCAGGCAGGCAGGCGTAGGTGACATCCAGGTACTTGTAGGTTCCGTAACAAGGGTCAGAGATCTGAGTCTCTCTCATGTTCACCTCACACACCTGCTTCCCGTCACACCTGAAACAACCACAGAGCAACACCAGTAGAAGCATAACAAAACCACTACACAACTCCAACATACCCTATAAAAACGGCTATCTGGTTCTCGTCTGAGTGGTTGTCCTTGTCCAAGCTCTCACAGTCTCTCTGCAAAATTAGCTGTTTGTTCACATTTCTCCAAACGTCAAGTTTTGAAGTTGCTTTAAACGGAAGCCTACTTGATGGTAAAAACGCTCACCGTTGCCCCTAGTGACGACATGGGTTAAGTTAAGGATTTAGGCATATCAGGGTTTAGGCACACAGAAACAACTCTACGGTTTAGTTAAGGCATTCATTCCGACTAGATTAAGTTAAACAGGGATACAGAAACAATTCTAGGATTAATTTAAGGCATTCATTCCGATTGGTTAAATTAAGGACTAAGGTTTGAGATAGGGTTAACTTCAGGCATTCATTCTGATTGGTTAAATTAAGGTTAAAACCGAAAAATGACTACACTGTTAAGTTTTGCGATTTATTAAGACTTGACAACAGCAGTCTGTTATATAGACCTGGGATCTAGCTCCTGGTACTTGTGTTGTTTGGACCCTAGTGGACAGTTTTGACGGAGTCTCCCGACCTCCTGAGGACATTCAAAAATGTCACATTTCTACTTGAATCTGGAGTGATCTCCCTGGATTTGATTTGAATCTGGAGTGATCTCCCTGGATTTTACTTGGATCTGGAGCGATTTGACTTGGATCTGGAGCGATCTGACTTGGATCTGGAGCGATTTGACTTGGATCTGGAGTGATTTGACTTGGATCTGGAGTGATTTGACTTGGATCTGGAGTGATCTGACTTGGATCTGGAGCGATTTGACTTGGATCTGGAGTGATTTGACTTGGATCTGGAGTGATTTGACTTGGATCTGGAGTGATTTGACTTGGATCTGGAGTGATTTGACTTGGATCTGGAGTGATTTGACTTGGATCTGGAGTGATTTGACTTGGATCTGGAGTGATTTGACTTGGATCTGGAGTGATTTGACTTGGATCTGGAGCGATTTGACTTGGATCTGGAGCGATTTGACTTGGATCTGGAGCGATTTGACTTGGATCTGGAGCGATTTGACTTGGATCTGCGCACTATAGTGTGTGTGTACCTCTGTGACCACAGTGCCAGAGTTCCTTCCTGGGAACACTTTGTGTTAGTCAGCTGACTCTGAGGTCGTCCCTGACTGCAGGTCTGGCTGTCTGTGCGTCCATACAGTGCTTCCTGAAGAAAGATCACCCCATCTCCTATGAGAGAGAGCGAGAGAGGAGGAGAGGAGGAGAAGGAGGAGGAGGAGGAGGAGGAGGAGGAGGAGGAGGAGGAGGAGGAGGAGGATGAGAGACTCAAGAGTTAACTCAACTAAGTAACTGATTGACACAGAGAGTGTTGTTTCTTACCACATTCCAAATGCACCACACCGTCACCCTCACAGGTAGTCACCTTCTCTGTAGAGGACAAAAATCTGATTGATACAAACACATCACACATACATCAAATAGAGAAAAAGACTCAGCATATTTCTGTGTGTGTGTGTAGGCTACTCACTGCTCTCAAGGCAGCCATAGGTAACGTCCAGGTACATATGAGTCAGGTGTGCGGAGTTACAGAGGTCACACACACTGCCGGAGGTCGCCACCTCACACTTCCCTTTTCCATCACACCTGGATGAGCAGTAATAATGTCACAAACCTAAAACAGCTTGGACACTGTCCTTACTTAGTTTTTAAAAAACATTATGTTTTTTCTCTCAATTTCCCCTGTCTCTTTGCTATCAGTTTTAGGACCACTTTCTTTTTCAGTGCAGCTCAGTTTTGCTGTGAAGCTGTTCTTGATAAGATTCCCGTCTGGCTGAACTAACATAGGGAGTGGTTACATACAGTGCATTCGGAAAGTATTCAGATCCCTTGACTTTTTCCACATTTTGTTACTTTACAGCATTATACTAAAACGAATAAATTGTTTTTTTCCTCCTCATCAATCAACATACAATACCACATAATGACAAAGCCAAAACAGGTTTTTAGTCATTTTTGCACAAAAAAAAAGAAAGAAAAAAAAGAAGGAAATATCACATTTACATAAGTATTCAGACCCTTTACTCAGTACTTTGTTGAAGCACCTTGTCAATGGCTGAGGTGAATGTGGTGTGGGAGTCAGGCGCAGGACACCGAAGCTTAGTCCAACAAAGTTTACTAGTGCAACACAAGGCACAATACAAGTCAACGGCCTCAACATAAACCAGAGGCGAGCGATTACGCAAACTCTGCGTAAACTACAAAACAACAAACAGAGAAAACACGCAGCACTAACGGACAGGCGAATAACAACACACAAACTAACCAACACAAAACAGGCAACTTATAGGACACATAATCAGACACAAACGGACACAGGTGCGATAGACAGACAAAAGCAATCAAACACTGAAACATCTAATGGTGGCAGCTAGTACTCCGGGGACGGCGAACGCCGAAGCCTGCCCGAGCAAGGAGGAGGAGCAGCCTCGGCAGAATCCGTGACAGTACCCCCCCTTGACGCGCGGCTCCAGCCGTGCGCCGACCCCGGCCTCGGGGACGACCAGGAGGACGCGGAGCCGGGTGCGTGGGATGACCACGGTGGAACTCAGTCAGGAGAGATGGATCTAGGATATCCCTCCTAGGCACCCAGCACCGTTCCTCCGGACCGTACCCCTCCCACTCCACAAGATACTGGAGACCCCCCATCCGTCGTCTCGAGTCCAAGATGGTCCTGACCGTGTACGCCGGAGCTCCCTCGATGTCCAGAGGGGGCGGAGGGGTCTCTCCTATCTCACCTTCTTGGAGTGGACCAGCTACCACCGGCCTGAGAAGAGACACATGGAATGAGGGGTTAATATTCTTATAATCAATAGGCAGTTGTAACCTGTAACACACCTCGTTCAATCTCCTCAGGACTTTAAAGGGCCCCACAAACCGCCGACCCAGCTTCCGGCAGGGCAGGCGGAGGGGCAGGTTTCGAGTCGAGAGCCAGACTCGATCTCCCGGTGCGTACACCGGACCCTCACTGCGGTGGCGATCGGCGCTCGCCTTCTGTCGACGGATGGCCCGCTGCAGATGGACATGAGCAGCGTTCCACGTCTCCTCCGAGCGCCGAATCCATTCGTCCACCGCAGGGGCCTCGATCTGGCTCTCGTGCCATGGTGCCAGGACCGGCTGATACCCCAACACACACTGGAAAGGGGTTAGATTAGTGGAGGAGTGGCGGAGAGAGTTCTGTGCCATCTCTGCCCAGGGGATATACCTAGACCACTCCTCCGGCCGGCCCTGGCAATAGGACCTCAGAAACCTACCCACATCCTGGTTGACTCGTTCTACCTGCCAATTGCTCTCTGGGTGGTAACCCGAGGTAAGGCTCACCGAGACCCCCAAGCGTTCCATGAACGCCCCCCAGACTCTGGAGGTGAACTGGGGACCTCGGTCAGACACTATATCCTCGGGCACACCATAGTGCCGGAAAACGTGGGTAAATAGGGCCTCAGCGGTCTGTAGGGCAGTAGGGAGACCCGGCATTGGGAGGAGACGACAGGCCTTAGAAAACCGATCCACAACGACCAAAATAGTGGTATTCCCCTGGGAGGGGGGAAGGTCAGTCACAAAATCCACCGAGAGGTGGGACCATGGTCGTTGTGGAACGGGCAGGGGATGTAACTTTCCCCTGGGCAAATGTCTAGGCGCCTTACGCTGGGCGCACACCGAGCAGGAGGAGACATAAACCCTCACATCCCTAGCTAACGTTGGCCACCAGTATTTCACGCTAAGGCAGTGCACTGTCCGGCCAATACCTGGATGTCCAGAGAAGGGTGATGTATGAGCCCAATAAATAAGGCGGTCACGAACCTCGAGCGGCACGTACGTCCGCCCCACCGGACACTCTGGGGGAGTAGGGTTGGTACGCAGTGCCCGCTCGATCTCCGCATCGACCTCCCACACCACCAGAGCCACCAGACAAGACTCCGGCAGTATGGGAGTAGGCTCAATGGACCTCTCCTCTGTGTCATACCGCCGGGACAGGGCGTCTGCCTTACCGTTCTGGGACCCTGGGATGTATGTGATCTTAAAAACAAACCGGGTCAGGAACATGTTCCACCTAGCCTGACGAGGGTTCAATCTCCTAGCTGCCCGGATGTACTCCAGGTTACGGTGGTCAGTCAGAATGAGGAAAGGGTGTTGAGCCCCCTCAAGCCAATGCCTCCACACCTTTAGGGCCTGGACTACAGCTAACAGCTCCCTGTCCCCTACGTCATAATTGCGCTCCGCCGGGCTGAGCTTCTTAGAATAGAACGCACAGGGGCGGAGTTTAGGTGGCGTGCCGGACCGTTGCGACAGGACTGCCCCAATACCGGCCTCGGACGCGTCTACCTCAACTTGGAATGGTAAAGCGGGGTCAGGATGCGCCAGCACCGGAGCCGAAGTGAACAGGTTCTTAAGTTTACCAAATGCCCTGTCCGCCTCAGCTGACCACTGCAAACGCACCGGACCCCCCTTTAGCAGGGACGTAATGGGAGCTGCCACCTGTCCAAAGCCCCGGATAAACCTCCGGTAGTAATTAGCAAAACCCAAAAACTGCTGCACCTCTTTTACAGTGGTTGGAGTTTGCCAATTACGCACGGCCGACACACGGTCAACCTCTATCTTCACACTAGACGCGGACAACCGATGACCCAAAAAAGAGACGGACTCCTGGAAGAACAAGCATTTCTCTGCCTTAACATACAAGTCATGCTCCAACAGCCTCCTCAACACTCGGCGCACCAGGGCTACATGCTCGGCTCGTGTAGAAGAGTACACTAGGATGTCGTCGATGTATACTACCACACCCTGCCCATGCATGTCCCGGAAAATCTCGTCAACAAAGGATTGGAAGACTGAAGGAGCATTCATTAACCCGTATGGCATGACGAGATACTCGTAATGACCCGAGGTGGTGCTAAATGCTGTTTTCCATTCATCCCCCTCCCTAATGCGCACCAGATTGTACGCGCTCCTGAGATCCAACTTTGTGAAGAACCGCGCTCCGCGTAATGACTCTGTCATAGTCGCAATCAGAGGAAGAGGGTAACTGTACTTAACCGTGATCTGATTGAGACTACGGTAATCAATACACGGGCGCAAACCCCCGTCCTTCTTCTTCACAAAGAAGAAACTCGAGGAAACCGGGGAAGTGGAGGACCGTATGTATCCCTGTGGCAAGGACTCGGCTATGTAAGTCTCCATAGCCGCTGTCTCCTCTTGAGACAGGGGATACACACGACTCCGCGGAAGTGCCGCTCCCGTTTGGAGATCTATTGCACAATCCCCCTGTCTATGAGGTGGTAGCCGTGTTGCCCTAGTTTTGCTGAACACAAGTGCTAAATCCTCATATTCAGGGGGAATGCGCATTGCGGGCACTTGGTTCGGACTCTCCACCGAGGTCGCCCCTAAGGAAACACCTAGACATCTCCCTACACACTGGGCAGACCACTCCATAAGAGCCCTCTGTTGCCACGCAATGGTAGGATCATGGGCGCTTAACCAGGGAAGCCCCAGCACCACGGGATACGCAGGAGAGTCGATCAGATAAAACTGAATGATCTCCTCATGACCCCCCTGCGTCGTCATCTTAAGTGGTGCTGTGACTTCTCTGATCAACCCCGACCCCAGCGGCCGGCTGTCTAGGGCATGAACAGGAAAGGGGGCTTCTACCGGCCGAAGGGGAATTCCTAACCTATAACAAAATTCACGATCAACAAAATTCCCAGCTGCGCATGAATCTACTAGCGCCTTATGCTGGAAATGAGGTGCCACCTGTGGAAATCTCACAGGTATACACAGGTGACCAACAGAGAGCTCTGGGTAAGTGGGGCGCCTACTCACCTGAAATGACTCCCGAGTGCGTGACCTGTTGTCCCCTCTCCCAGGAGACCCTCCCCAGCACCTAGCCGCAGTGTGTCCTCCACGGCCACAGTTGGTGCAGGGGACGGCCCCCCTCGGGTTCTCTCTCCTCCTCTCCCTAGCGCCAGCACCCCCGAGCTCCATGGGAATTGGCTCGGAGGTGCTGGAGGGTGGAATGGACGACCCCCACTCAGGACGTCCGCGGGTAGCCAGCAGGGTGTCGAGACGGATGGAAATGTCCACCAACTGGTCGAAGGATAGGTTGGTGTCCCTGCAGGCCAGCTCACGACGAACGTCCTCTCGTAGACTACACCGGTAATGGTCGATGAGGGCCCTCTCATTCCACCCCGCATCCGCCGCTAGAGTCCGGAACTCCAGGGCGAACTCCGGTGCACTCCTCTTCCCCTGTCGGAGGTGGAACAGACGCTCCCCCGCCGCCTTCCCCTCAGGTGGATGATCGAACACATCCCTGAAGCGGCGGGAGAACTCCGCGTAGGTGATGGTGGCGGTGTCTATTCCCTTCCATTCGGCGTTGGCCCACTCCAACGCCTTGCCGGATAGACAGGAGATGAGGGCGGAGACGCTCTCGTATCCCGAGGGCGCCGGGTGTATGGTGGCCAGGTAGAGTTCCACCTGCAGGAGGAACCCCTGACACCCGGCTGCAGAACCATCATATGCCCTCGGGAGCGAGAGCCGAATGCCACTGGGTTCCGGTGCTGGGAGAGGAGAACTGGCCGATGGTGATGGTAAGGTGTGCGAAGGCGTGGGCACCTCTCCCGTAACCAACCGGCGCAGAGTGTTGGACACCTCGTTCATGGCGGCCCCAAGTTGCCGGATCATGGTGTCTTGGTTGCTGATCCGATCCTCCAGCGACTTGGGTGCCGCCACTGCTCCTGCTGACTCCATATGTGGTGTGTTGTTCTGTCAATGGCTGAGGTGAATGTGGTGTGGGAGTCAGGCGCAGGACACCGAAGCTTAGTCCAACAAAGTTTACTAGTGCAACACAAGGCACAATACAAGTCAACGGCCTCAACATAAACCAGAGGCGAGCGATTACGCAAACTCTGCGTAAACTACAAAAAAACAAACAGAGAAAACACGCAGCACTAACGGACAGGCGAATAACAACACACAAACTAACCAACACAAAACAGGCAACTTATAGGACACATAATCAGACACAAACGGACACAGGTGCAATAGACAGACAAAAGCAATCAAACACTGAAACATCTAACGGTGGCAGCTAGTACTCCGGGGACGGCGAACGCCGAAGCCTGCCCGAGCAAGGAGGAGGAGCAGCCTCGGCAGAATCCGTGACACACATTTGGCAGCGATTACAGCCTCGAGTCTTCTTGGGTATGACGCTACAAGCTTGGCACACCTGTATTCTGGGAGTTTCTCCCATTCTTCTCTGCAGGTCCTCTCAAGCTCTGTCAGGTTGGATGGGGCTCTGGCTGGGCCACTCAAGGACATTCAGAGACTTGTCCCGAAGCCACTCCTGCATTGTCTTGGCTATGTACTTAGGGTTGTTGTCCTGTTGGAAGGTGAACCTTTGCTCCAGTCTGAGGTCCTGAGCGCTCTAGAGCAGATTTTCATCAAGGATCTCTCTGTACTTTGCTTTGCTCATCTTTCCCTCGATCCTGGCTAGCCTCTCAGTGCCTGCCGCTGAAAAACATCCCCACAGCATGATGCTGCCACCACCTTGCTTCACCGTAGGGATGGTGCCAGGTTTCCTCCAGCCGTGACGCTTGGCATTCAGGCCAAAGAGTTCTATCTTGGGTTCATCAGACCAGAGAATCTTGTTTCTCATGGTCTGAGAATCCTTTCGGTGCCTTTTGGCAAACTCCAAGCGGGCTGTCATGTGCCTTTTACTGAGGAGTGGCTTCCGTCTGGCCACTCTACCATAAAGGCCTGATTGGGGGAATGCTGCAGAGATGGTTGACCTTCTGGAAGGTTCTCCTATCTCCACATAGGAATTCTGGAGCTCTGTCAGAGTGACCATCGGCCTTTTTCCCCCGATTGATCAGTTTGGCCGGGCGGCCAGCTCTAGGAAGAGTCTAGGTGGTTCCAAACTTCTTCCATTTTAGAATGATGGAGGCCACTGTGTTCTTGGGGACCTTCAATGCTGCAGACATTGTTTTGGTACCCTTCCCCAGATCTGTGCCTCGACACAAAGGGTGTCTCAGAGCTCTATGGACAATTCCTTCGACCTCATTGCTTGGTTTTGCTCTGACATGCACTGTCAACTGTGGTACCTTATATACACTACCAGTCAAAAGTTTTAGAACACCTACTCATTCCAGGTTTTTCTATATTTTTACTATTTTCTACATTGTAGAATAATAGTGAAGACATCAAAACTATGAAATAACACATATGGAATCATGTAGTAACCAAAAAATTGTTAAACAAATCAAAATATGTTTTATATTTGAGATTCTTCAAAAAGCCACCCTTTGCATTGATGACAGCTTTGCACAATCGTGTTGGTGGTCATAGGGCTTCTGTTGGTGGTGTTGGTGGTCATAGGGCTGGTGTTGGTGGTGTTGCTGGTGTTGGTGGTGTTGGTGGTCATAGGGCTGGTGTTGGTGGTGTTGGTGGTCATAGGGCTGGTGTTGGTGGTGTTGGTGGTCATAGGGCTGGTGTTGGTGGTGTTGGTGGTGTTGGGGGTCATAGGGCTGGTGTTGGTGGTGTTGCTGGTGTTGGTGGTGTTGGTGGTGTTGGTGGTGTTGGTGGTGTTGCTGGTGTTGGTGGTGTTGGTGGTCATAGGGCTGGTGTTGGTGGTGTTGGTGGTGTTGGTGGTGTTGGTGGTGTTGGTGGTGTTGCTGGTGTTGGTGGTGTTGGTGGTGTTGGTGGTGTTGGTGGTCATAGGGCTGGTGTTGGTGGTGTTGCTGGTGTTGCTGGTGTATGTTTGCAAGGTCAGAATGGAAGGGCAAGTCTGTTGTGGCAATGAATGGAAATGCAAAGTGTTCCTGAAGTGTCTCTTAATATGCTTAAAATAAAGATGATGAATGAAATAATCTACAGAAAAACTTGATATTATTTATTAGCCTAGTGGTTGTAAGTGTTTAGGCACATCATGTGAATTAGGCTTATGTGAAATCATTGTTAAAAGCACAAGATATACTGTTGCATGTAGGTCTAGATTATTTATGGATTGATCATACAGAAATATCAAAATATTATTTTAACAACTCCAAAGCAATTGCCTGTCTATATGAAGACACCTGCTGGTAACTCTGAACTGGTCAGGTCAGCTCATGAGGTCTCCTAAATATCTGTCGACTACGTAGGACTCACATCACTAAAGAGGTTTAATGCCTAGCTTGTTTTTTTACCCATCAGAGGAGGAGTAAAATATTTATATTCTCAGCACTTACCACCAACTTTCTACTCTGAGACGCTTTGTGGATACTGGCCCTGGATTAGGAAACAATGGGCCTAGAAGGAGTTCAGATACGGGCCTTGATTACTGTAAAACTGCTGGAAACATGCCAACAGGACACTGAAGTTGGGAAATAAACTATGTTGTAAGCAGAACATTGCAAATATTATACATTCAGCGAGCTTGCTATTGACTGAAGTTGTGTGCTTTCTGTGTGCGTGTGTGTGTGTGTGTGTGTGTGTGTGTGCGCGCGTTTGTGTGTGTGTGTGTACAGACCTCTTAGACACACCGTTGAAGGCCTCTGTATCGGAGCAGGCTTTAGGGGTCTCTTTTGATGCCAACCCCTCAGTGGTGCAGAATTTGACCTCATATACCCTGATCACACCGTAATCTAGACACACACACATACACACAAAACGTGGGTTTAACACTTGCTAAACCATATGAGGCCAGTTTCCTCGACTAAAATTAAGAGAATCTCCATTGAAAGTGCTTTTTATTCCAGGAAACTGCCCTGTAAAAAAAACTCAGTGCACAGGTGAAGATATACTAGGAGCTGAAGGTTCTGATGGAACACAGGAGTTACTTTACCAACACTGGAGTTACTTTACCACACTGGAGGCTGGGATCACCACACGTCAGGAAACTGCGTTGACTCTCTGACGTTCCATAACCTGGAAAAGGAAAAAATCATAATATTTTACCTTTTATTCTCTGTCACCTCGATGAGTATTTTCTGCCTCGAGCTAAACATGCCATCAGTAACCAGATGATTAGACTCACCCAGACAGAGGCTGGCCTGCAGCACTGGAAGAACAGACAAGAGAATATAATCTTTAAAAATGTGTCCTTTTGCTGGTAAAAACGACATACACACATAGGAGGAGCCCCCTGGAGCAGCGCCCCCTGGAGCAGGTTAGGGGTTGAGAGGAGAAGTGAGGAAAAGGATGAAAAAACAAAGAGAAATGAGAAAACAGACGAGGAGAGGAAAGACTTACCGGTGATTAAAATGGATTGTCCAAGGAGCATTCTGTCTACTTTATCAGGGATCTCTATAGGTGAGACAGCTTCTGAGTGTCTGACTGTATTGACTGGCGTTGCCCACGTAGTGAGATATTTATAAGAGTTGAACTGGAACATTTTTCCTCTTTCCTCTGTTGACCAATCCCCCACACACACACATACACACACGTAACTTCAGTCAATATAGCGTGAGGACGAAATCCTGGATCTAATCCTGGAAGCTTATCGGTTGAAAGAATATTCCAGACGTTATCTATTTCACAACTACCCACGGCTATGACAGCCTATTTACTGTTCTATCTGAGAAATCACTGTGCATCCACTGTCCCATTAGCCCAGCCAGGCGATTCATAAATATAATCTCCACTATAAAAAACAACAACATTATAGACATTATTTCCACTCGCTTTTAGACGAAACTATGACGACATGAAGTGGTGAAAAGTCTTATTTTGTGACTGTATAGGATGGACAGAGAGAGAGAGAGAGAGAGAGAGAGAGAGAGAGAGAGAGAGAGAGAGAGAGAGAGAGAGAGAGAGAGAGAGAGAGAGAGAGAGAGAGAGAGAGAGAGAGAGAGAAAGAGAGACCAAGGACTGATCACCCCAATCCACAAAAGTGGAGACAAATTTGACCCTAATAACTACCGTGGGATATACATCAACAGCAACCTTGGGAAAATCCTCCGCATTGTCATTAACAGCAGACATGTACATTTCCTCAGTGAAAACAATGTACTGAGCAAATGTCAAATTGTCTTTTTACCAAATTACCGTATGACAGACCACGTATTCACCCTGCACACCCTAATTGACAAACAAACAAACAAAACAAAGGCAAAGTCTTCTCATGCTTTGTTGATTTAAAAAAAGCTTTTGACTCAATTTGGCATGAGGGTCTGCTATACAAATTGATGGAAAGTGGTTTTGGGGGAAAAACATACGACATTATAAAATCCATGTATACAAACAACAAGTGTGCTGTTAAAATTGGCAAAAGACACACACATTTCTTTCCACAGGGCCGTGGGGTGAGACAGGGATGCAGCTTAAGCCCCACCCTCTTCAACATATATATCAACGAATTGGCGAGGGCACTAGAACAGTCTTTTTTTTTTCACATTTATTTAACCAGGTAAGCCAGTTGAGAACAAGTTCTCATTTACAACTGCGACCTGGCCAAGATAAAGCAAAGCAGTGCGATAAAAACAACAACAACACAGAGTTACACATGGGATAAACAAAATGTACAGTCAATAACACAATAGAAACACTATATACAGTTTGTGCAAATGTAGTAAGTTATGGAGGTAAGGCAATAAATAGGCCATAGTGCAAAATAATTACAATTTAGTATTACCACTGGAGTGATAGATGTGCAGAAGATGATGTGAAAATAGAGATACTGGGGTGCAAATGATCAAAATAAATAACAATGTAAATAACAATATGGGGATGAGGTAGTTGGGTGAGCTAATTACAGATGGGCTGTGTACAGGTGCAGTGATCGGTAAGCTGCTCTGACAACTGATGCTTAAAGTTAGTGAGGAGATAATTGTCTCCAGCTTCAGAGATTTTTGCAGTTTGTTCCAGTCATTTGCAGCAGAGAACTGGAAGGAATGCCGGCCAAAGGAAGTGTTGGCTTTGGGGATGACCAGTGAGATATACCTGCTGGAATGCATACCACGGGTGGGTGCTGCTATGGTGACCAATGATCTAAGATAAGGCGGGGATTTGCCTAGCAGTGATTTATAGATGACCTGGAGCCAGTGGGTTTGGCGACGAATATGTAGTGAGGGCCAGCCAACGAGAGCGTACAGGTCACAATGGTGGGTAGTATATGGGGCTTTGGTGACAAAACGGATGGCACTGTGATAGACTACATCCAATTTGCTGAGTAGAGTGTTGGAAGCTATTTTGTAAATTACATCGCCGAAGTCAAGGATCGGTAGGATAGTCCGTTTTACAAGGGCATGTTTGGCAGCATGAGTGAAGGAGGCTTTGTTGCGAAATAGGAAGCCGATTCTAGATTTAACTTTGGATTGGAGATGCTTAATGTGAGTCTGGAAGGAGAGTTTACAGTCTAACCAGACACCTAGGTATTTGTAGTTGTCCACATATTCTAAGTCAGACCCGCCGAGAGTAGTGATTCTAGTCGGGCGGGCGGGTGCAAGCAGCGTTCAATTGAAGAGCATACATTTAGTTTTACTAGCATTTAAGAGCAGTTGGAGGCCACGGAAGGAGTGTTGTATGGCATTGAAGCTCGTCTGGAGGTTTGTTAACACAGTGTCCAATGAAGGGCCAGATGTATACAAAATGGTGTCATCTGCGTAGAGGTGGATCTGAGAGTCACCAGCAGCAAGAGCGATATCATTGATATACACAGAGAAAAGAGTCTGCCCGAGAATTCACCCTGCAGTATGCAGCACCCGGCCTCACCCTACTAGAATCTGAAGTCAAATGTCTACTGTTTACTGATGATCTGGTGCGTCTGTCCCCAACCAAGGAGGGCCTACAGCAGCACCTAGATCTTCTGCACAGATTCTGTCAGACCTGGGCCCTGACAGTAAATCTCAGTAAGACAAAAATAATGGTGTTCCGAAAAAGTTCCAGTAGCCAGGACCACAAATACAAAGTCTAGACACTGTTGCCCTAGAGCACACAAAAAACTATACATACAGTGGGGAGAACAAGTATTAGATACACTGCCGATTTTGCAGGTTTTCCTACTTACAAAGCATGTAGAGGTCTGTAATTTTTAACATAGGTACACTTCAACTGTGAGAGACAGAATCTAAAACAAAAATCCAGAAAATCACATTGTATGATTTTTAAGTAATTAATTTGCATTTTATTGCATGACATAAGTATTTGATCACCTACCAACCAGTAAGAATTCCGGCTCTCACAGACCTGTTAGTTTTTCGTTAAGAAGCCCTCCTGTTCTCCACTCATTACCTGTATTAACTGCACCTGTTTGAACTCGTTACCTGTATAAAAGACACCTGTCCACACACTCAATCAAACAGACTCCAACCTCTCCACAATGGCCAAGACCAGAGAGCTGTGTAAGGACATCAGCGATAAAATTGTAGACCTGCACAAGGCTGGGATGGGCTACAGGACAATAGGCAAGCAGCTTGCTGAGAAGGCAACAACTGTTGGTGCAATTATTAGAAAATGGAAGAAGTTCAAGATGACGGTCAATCTCCCTCGGTCTGGGGCTCCATGCAAGATCTCACCTCGTGGGGCATCAATGATCATGAGGAAGGTGAGGGATCAGCCCAGAACTACACGACAGGACCTGGTCAATGACCTGAAGAGAGCTGGGACCACAGTCTCAAAGAAAACCATTAGTAACACACTACGCCGTCATGGATTAAAATCCTGCAGCGCACGCAAGGTCCCCCTGCTCAAGCCAGCGCATGTCCAGGCCCGTCTGAAGTTTGCCAATGACCATCTGGATGATCCAGAGGAGGAATGGGAGAAGGTCATGTGGTCTGATGAGAAAAAAATTGAGCTTTTTGTTCTAAACTCCACTCGCCGTGTTTGGAGGAAGAAGAAGGATGAGTACAACCCCAAGAACACCATCCCAACCGTGAAGCATAATTTTTTGGGGATCATTTTTTGGGGATGCTTTTCTGCAAAGGGGACAGGACGACTGCACCGTATTGAGGGGAGAATGGATGGGGCCATGTATCGCGAGATCTTGGCGAACAACCTCCTTCCCTCAGTAAGAGCATTGAAGATGGGTCGTGGCTGGGTCTTCCAGCATGACAACGACCCGAAACACACAGCCAGAGCAACTAAGGAGTGGCTCCGTAAGAAGCATCTCATGGTCCTGGAGTGGCCTAGCCAGTCTCCAGACCTGAACCCAATAGAACATCTTTGGAGGGAGCTGAAAGTCCGTATTGCCCAGCGACAGCCCCAAAACCTGAAGGATCTGGAGAAGGTCTGTATGGAGGAGTGGGCCAAAATCCCTGCTGCAGTGTGTGCAAACCTGGTCAAGACCTACAGCAAACGTATGATCTCTGTAATTGCAAACAAAGGTACCAAATATTAAGTTCTGCTTTTCTGATGTATCAAATACTTATGTCATGCAATAAAATGCAAATTAATTACTTAAAAATCATACAATGTGATTTTATGGATTTTTGTTTTAGATCCGTCTCTCACAGTTGAAGTGTACCTATGATAAAAATTACAGACCTCTACATGCTTTGTAAGTAGGAAAACCTGCAAAATCGGCAGTGTATCAAATACTTGTTCTCCCCACTGTACCTCGGCCTAAACATCAGCACCACAGGTAACTTCCACAAAGCTGTGAACGATCTGAGAGACAAGGCAAGAAGAGCCTTCTATGCCATCAAAAGGAACATAAAATTCAACATACCAATTAGGATCTGGCTAAAAATACTTGAATCAGTTATAGAACCCATTGCCCTTTATGGTTGTGAGGTCTGGGGTCCGCTCACCAACCAAGAATTCACAAAAAGGGACAATCACCAAATTGAGACTCTGCATGCAGAATTCTGCAAAAAATATCCTCTGTGTACAACTTAAAACACCAAATAATGCACGCAGAGCAGAATTAGGCCGATACCCACTTATGGTCAAAATCCAGAAAAGAGCTGTTAAATTCTACAACCACCTAAAAGGAGGCGATTCCCAAACCTTCCATAACAAAGCCATCACCTACAGAGAGATGAACTTGGAGAAGAGTCCCCTAAGCAAGCTGGTCCTGGGGCTCAGTTCACAAACACAAACAGACCCCACAGAGCCCCAAGACAGCAACACAATTAGACCCAACCAAATCATGAGAAAAAAAAAAGATAGTTACTTGACACATTGGAAAGAACAAACAAAAAAACAGAGCAAACTAGAATGCTATTTGGCCCTAAACAGAGAGTACACGGTGGCAGAATACCTGACCACTGTGACTGACCCAAACTTAAGGAAAGCTTTGACTATGTACAGACTCAGTGAGCATAGCCTTGCTATTGAGAAAGGCCGCCGTAGGCAGACCTGGCTCTCAAGAGAAGACAGGCTATGTGCACACTGCCCACAAAATGAGGTGGAAACTGAGCTGCACTTCCTAACCTCCTGCCAAATGTATGACCGTATTAGAGACACATATTTCCCTCAGATTACACAGACACACAAAGAATTAGAAAACAAATCCAATTTTGAAAAACTCCCTTATCTACTAGGTGAAATACCAAAGTGTGCCATCACAGCAGCAACATTTGTGACCTGTTGCCACAAGAAAAGGGCAACCAGTGAAGAACAAACACCATTGTAAATACAACCCATATTTATGTTGATTTATTTTCCCTTTTGTAACTATTTCCACATCATTACAACACCGTATATAGACATAATACGACATTTGAAATGTCTTTATTCTTTTGGAACTTTTGTGAGTGTAATGTTTACTGTTCATTTTTGTTTACTATCTACTTCACTTGCTTTAGCAATGTTAACATACGTTTCCCATGCCAATAAAGCCCTTAAATTGAATTGAGAGAGAGAGAGAAGAAAGAGAGAGAGAAAGAGAGAATGTGTTTTTACTGTTTTTCAACAGAACATTGTACAAGTGACAATAACATGCTGAATTGTGAGTACAACTCAAATTTGAATATTAAAATTGAAAATACTAACTAAAAATATGTTACGATTTCTAACTAGATGACTAGGTGACTAACTTTAGCTAGCTCGCTAATGCTAGCTAGGCGAGTGGTGAGAGGTGAGAGTTGAGGGTTAAGGTTAGGGGAAGGGTTAGCTAAAAAGGTTAAGGTTAGGGTTAGGTGAAGGGTTTGCTAAAAGGGTTAAGGTTAGGGTTAGGTGAAGGATTAGCTAAAAGGGTTAAGGTTAGGGGTAGGGAAAGGGTTAGCTAACATGCTAAGTAGTTGCAAAGTAGCTAAAAAGTAGTAAGTAGTTGAAAAGTTGCTAAAGTTGCTAGACGTTCATGTCGAGTCAATATTCCCTCAGGGGAGGAGTCAATATTCCTTCAGGGGAGGAGTCAATATTACCTCAGTGGAGGAGTCAATATTCCCTCAGTGGAGGAGTCAATATTACCTCTGGGGAGGAGTCAATATTCCCTCAGTGGAGGAGTCAATATTACCTCAGGGGAGGAGTCAATATTACCTCAGGGGAGGAGTAAATATTACCTCAGGGGAGGAGTCAATATTACATCAGGGGAGGAGTCAATATTACAGCAGGGGAGGAGCCAATATTCCCTCAGTAGAGGAGTCAATATTACCTCAGGGGAGGAGTCAATATTAATATTACCTCAGGGGAGGAGTCAATATTACCTCAGGGGAGGGGTCAATATTACCTCAGGGGAGGGGTCAATATTACCTCAGGGGAGGAGTCAATATTCCCTCAGGGGAGGAGTCAATATTAATATTACCTCAGGGGAGGAGTCAATATTACCTCAGGGGAGGGGTCAATATTACCTCAGGGGAGGGGTCAATATTACCTCAGGGGAGGAGTCAATATTCCCTCAGGGGAGGAGTCAATATTAATATTACCTCAGGGGAGGAGTCAATATTACCTCAGGGTAGGAGTCAATATTACCTCAGGGGAGGAGTCAATATTACCTCAGGGGAGGAGTCAATATTACCTCAGGGGAGGGGTCAATATTACCTCAGGGGAGGAGCAATGTTCCAGACAATATTTCTGGATTTTGATTTAAATTCTTCTTTAACAAAACAACTCTGTCACATATATACTGTCACATCATATACACTGTAGTAGTTGGTCTGTAACTCTGATCAGATCTGAACAGTATAAAGAGAGGACTTGGTGTATTCTGTTCAATTTCAATAAACATACAGTCCTACATACACACAACTAAGGACACCAATACTCTTACCTTGTCCCCCGTTCCACCACCTGGCTGCCACCTGTCCGCCCTCCAGCACCTGGCTGCCACCTGTCCGCCCTCCAGCACCTGTCTCCCCTCCACCACCTGGCCCCCCCTCCACTACCTGTCTCCCCTCCACCACCTGTCCCCCCTCCACCACCTGTCCCCCCTCCACCACCTGTCCCCCCTCCACCACCTGTCCCCCCTCCACCACCTGTCCCCCCTCCACCACCTGTCTCCCCTCCACTACCTGTCCGCCCTCCACTACCTGTCTCCCCTCCAACACCTGTCTCCCCTCCACCACCTGTCTCCCCTCCACCACCTGGCCCCCCTCCACCACCTGTCCGCCCTCCACTACCTGTCTCCCCTCCAGCACCTGTCCACCTGTCCCCCACCTGGTGTCTCAGACATGTGTTGTTGTAGGTTTAGGCTATGTGCTGTCTATTGGGGGCGGGGATTATTACTATTAGACCACACTCAGTATCTGGTCTGTCTCCCTCAAGTGGTCAAAGTCAGTAACTACAGTGTGTGTGGCTCTGTGGGATGCTGGTAACCCTCCAGACCAGGGATGGGAGAATGGCGTCCCCTTTTTTAGGCCCGCGGATCAATTTCAGTTGGAGTCTCAACTTACTGTTGACAGTTAGAATAGTACAATACACCAGGTGCAATTTCGAAATTCGGTTGTGCATCAGAAATTTTTCTCTTGTTGTGTCAGTCACTCAATTAGCCTATGTCAGCTAAAAAAATGTTTTATTGGTAAGTTAGTCTAGCCAGCATAGTAATCATGGTCGAATTAGCGACCGGGGGGCTCCCATCGATTTTGTAAGTCACTCTCACTCAGATATCATATTAATTACTGATAACATTTATCTCCGCCCCTATGGTAAAGTGTAGAATCGCAGGAAATTAACTCTAAAACTTCCGTTTCACTTAGGACCTCCAAAAGGCTAAGGCCGGCTCTGTCTAAACTTGTCTGGGTAATGAAACGTGGGTACGCAGACCCGCGAGCCACTCATGAGTTCAGGTTTTTTGGTGGCCACCACCCCCATCAAAGTTGCCCATCACTGCTCCAGACTCGACAATCAGTGCATGTATCACAATGGCTGAATTTACACAAGCAGCCCAATTCTGATATTTTGCCCCATTATTGGCAAAAGATCTGATCTGATTGGTCAAAAGACCAGTTAGCGGCAAAAGATCAGAATTGGGTGTTTCAGAGTATGAGTGCCCTTCAGATGATTTCATGGACAGGGGGGGGACCTGATCCTAGACATGCACTCCTACTCTGAAACGCTTAAATGAACAATGTGTTTCAGCTTGCCCCCAAGGGCATACTGTATACGGTATCCAATCTATCTGTAGTAGAGACTGTATACTGTATCCAATCTATCTGTAGTAGTGACTGTATACTGTATCCAATCTATCTGTAGTAGTGACTGTATACTGTATCCAATCTATCTGTAGTAAAGACTGTATACTGTATTCAATCTATCTGTAGTAGAGACTGTATACTGTATCCAATCTATCTGTAGTAGAGACTGTATACTGTATCCAATCTATCTGTAGTAAAGACTGTATACTGTATCCAATCTATCTGTAGTAGAGACTGTATACTGTATCCAATCTATCTGTAGTAGAGACTGTATACTGTATCCAATCTATCTGTAGTAGAGACTGTATACTGTATCCAATCTATCTGTCGTAGTGACTGTATACTGTATCCAATCTATCTGTAGTGGAGACGGTATACTGTATCCAATCTATCTGTAGTAGAGACTGTATACTGTATCCAATCTATCTGTCGTAGTGACTATATACTGTATCCAATCTATCTGTAGTAGAGACTGTATACTGTATCCAATCTATCTGAGGTAGAGACTGTATACTGTATTCAATCTATCTGTAGTAGTGACTGTATACTGTATCCAATCTATCTGTAGTAGAGACTGTATACTGTATCCAATCTATCTGTAGTAGTGACTGTATACTGTATCCAATCTATCTGTAGTGGAGACGGTATACTGTATCCAATCTATCTGTAGTAGAGACTGTATACTGTATCCAATCTATCTGTAGTAGTGACTGTATCCCCTGTTCAATCATTAGACCATTTACTGGAGCCCCAACCTGAGATGTTTAAAATATTCTTAGTATGACAGACACCTTCTGTGACTTCAGGTATTCTAATAGTATTAGATATAGCTACATTTGTTTCAAAGAAAACAAGTTTGGAATATTGTTCTGACACATGTTCTTATTCATTAGACTATTCAGATTTTTATTTTATTTTGCAGTACTGTAGATGTTTTCTGTTGCATCTGTTGCCATAGTGCAAAACATCACTTTACAATTGTGGTTCAGAAAACACTTCAAAATGTGATCCACTTTAATAAGTAGTATTTACAATATGTACACTTTAGCACAATAACACCAACTTTATTACCACTACTATGTCCAATTTCATTTTTGATTAGTACATATTTACATTTGTTACTAATAAGACCATATTATATTGTAAAATGACAAAAAATATATAAAAAAACAGACATGATAAACAATTTAAAGTATGCGTGCCTGGTTTCATATTAGTTTGACTGAGACCGTGGTACAGCGTTATGTGTGAACAAGTTCACTGGTGCATCATGGTCCCAATACTTTGATCAATACCGTTAAAAACACAGCTGGCCGTGATAGCACATTGTTCGGGTACACCCAGTCAGTTATCCATATCAAAACAGTTCAAAGGTATCCCAGTCCATATGACACGTATGCTAATTCTAGGGGGGGGGATCTTACGGGTTCAAACCATACGTGTCTTCCTCCATCTTTGTAAAGACAACCTAATATTCACATTTGGTCTTCAGCTTTCAGTGGAGGCGGCTCGACGACTCTCAACTCCCTCACATTCTCAGTCATTTCCCAACAGATTGAAATAAAGTGTTTAAAAACTCGGATTCTCCAGCACTTCTAGGCCCATTGTTTCCTAATCCAGGGCCCGTATCTGAACTCCTTCTAGGCCCATTGTTTCCTAATCCAGGGCCCGTATCTGAACTCCTTCTAGGCCCATTGTTTCCTAATCCAGGGCCCGTATCTGAACTCCTTCTAGGCCCATTGTTTCCTAATCCAGGGCCCGTATCTGTAAATGTAAAATGTATCAACAAAGCGTCTCAGAGTAGAAAGTTGGTGGTAAGTGCTGAGAATATAAATATTTTACTCCTCCTCTGATGGGTAAAAAAACAAGCTAGGCATTAAACCTCTTTAGTGATATGAGTCCTACGTAGTGGACAGATATTTAGGAGACCTCATGAGCTGACCTGACCAGTTCAGAGTTACCAGCAGGTGTCTTGGTAATTTTAAAAAGGCCTGCAACATTGTTAAAAAAAATATGTCTAAGTAATAAATTGGGAAAATGATAAAACTTTCAAAAATGTTATGCAACATTATCGGCAAGTGACTTGATGCCTACAGTACTGTACCAAATCAATTTAGAGTAGTTATCCGGGAGTTAAGAGTGTTGACATAGCGGCAATATTATAAAAATTCCACTTTTAACTAACATCAGAATTGGTTAAAAAAAAAGGTTATGCATGCCAACATATTAGGCAATAATTAGGAGTAGGCAAAGTGATCAGGTCAGACAAATTATATCAAACTTTTACCATTGCAACATTTGATGTACAGTCACATTCACCTTGGTTGGTCTGAATCGTGCTGTAGAGATCACAGCTGGCAATGCCTCATCGTGATTGGTTATTCCCCATCATTTGCAACAATGTCAATGAGCGTCATCACCATCCTTCCTTTGCGGTACCTCCAACTGTCGTGATTACCAGCTGAGATAAACTTTCACGAGTTGATTTTACTCCTGGCTCAGAGTTTGTCTGGGCAGTGTCTTAACATCATCCTAAAAGCTACTCTGGTAGCTGGGAGTATTTTTGGGTCTTAAAAACAGGTTAACAGTATTCCTAAGACCATTTCTGAGACGCTATGTGGATATGTCCCCTGGTCAGAGAAGACATTTAAACTAATCCCAGTTAATTCTCTTCTTGACTCTTTGATGAAGACAACACTGCATTACTGGGCGACAGGGCTTGGACTGGTGCTGCACACCTGGTACACCTCTAAGGTCAGGTCAGAGGTCAGGTAAACTCGGTCGAAGAACCAGCAGACTGCACTTCTCCAGGGTCAGAATAGGGTCACTCCAGATCGTAGAAGACAGTTTGAAAGCGAGATAACTATCTAACAGAGTACCCTGCTCTCTCCCTCCTGCCTTGCTTCTTCAGTAGCTGAATGCGGTTGTGGCAGTAGAACTTGATGGCCCTCCAGTCGCGCTGGTTGCTGACCAGCAGGGGACACAGCTGCAGGCAGCGCTCGCAGTCCGCCTTGGCTGGCACGCGGAGCTCCATGATGTTCCTCTTCAGGTGCGTCTCCACGGCGACGCGCTCCGCCTCCGACCAGGGCCGCTTCAGCACCCCACGCTTCCCTGGGAACACAGGACAGAGTCATGAACATCAATTTCCCAATTCCAAATCCATCCCCACCGAGCACCTAACCCCTAAACACTTGTGTATACTGTATATATTCATGATACATCATAGTTTTGATCTCCTTACATATTTTTGTATAGTTTAAAAAGTATATATATATATATATATATATATATATATATATATAAGTACAGGCTGGGATATAGAGAGAGGAGTACAAAAAGTAGCCAGTCACCTGACCAAGGGCTCGTGGGGGCATGTGTGGTCCGGCACACTTGAGTAGATTTGAAAGGGCTCGATAGGTGTGAGGAAGTTACCGATTGGCTTGTCGAGTCCCTCAATTTTTTCAACATTTCTGATGCTAGCACACGTCGGCTTGGATGGATGTAGCGCAATAATGGGTTTTCGAAGCGGCTATTGTTCAGACACATTCACCCAAATAGGCATGAATAGGTAAAGCATCGGGTAGGAAACATTCCATGGTACATGCCTGACTTGGGCTGAATGATTCTCCTATTGTGGGCACCAGGGAGCGAAGGGTTGACAGAGGAGGGAGGGGGTGCCTTCTTGCGGGGGGGTCGACCTGGTCGCTTCTTCACCACCTTCTCCTTAAACTTCTCTGCCTCCCCGTCCGAGTCGTCTGAGAAGGACTCAGCAGAGTTCCCGGACATCACTGTTGGGTAGGGTAGAAGACAGAGAGAGCACGTTGGGTAGGGGTAGAAGACAGAGAGCACGTTGGGTAGGGGTAGAAGACAGAGAGAGCACGTTGGGTAGGGGTAGAAGACAGAGAGCACGTTGGGTAGGGGTAGAAGACAGAGAGAGCACGTTGGGTAGGGGTAGAAGACAGAGAGCACGTTGGGTAGTGATAGAAGACAGAGAGCACGTTGGGTAGGGTAGAAGACAGAGAGAGCACGTTGGGTAGGGTAGAAGACAGAGAGAGCACGTTGGGTAGGGGTAGAAGACAGAGAGAGCACGTTGGGTAGGGTAGAAGACAGAGAGAGCACGTTGGGTAGGGGTAGAAGACAGAGAGAGCACGTTGGGTAGGGTAGAAGACAGAGAGAGCACATTGGGTAGGGGTAGAAGACAGAGAGCACGTTGGGTAGGGGTAGAAGACAGAGAGCACGTTGGGTAGGGGTAGAAGACAGAGAGCACGTTGGGTAGTGATAGAAGACAGAGAGAGCACGTTGGGTAGGGTAGAAGACAGAGAGAGCACGTTGGGTAGGGGTAGAAGACAGAGAGAGCACGTTGGGTAGGGGTAGAAGACAGAGAGCACGTTGGGTAGGGGGAGAAGACAGAGAGAGAACGTTGGGTAGGGGTAGAAGACAGAGAGCACGTTGGGTAGGGGTAGAAGACAGAGAGAGCACGTTGGGTAGGGGTAGAAGACAGAGAGAGCACGTTGGGTAGGGGTAGAAGACAGAGAGAGCATGTTGGGTAGGGGTAGAAGACAGAGAGCATGTTGGGTAGGGGTAGAAGACAGAGAGAGCACGTTGGGTAGGGGTAGAAGACAGAGAGAGCACGTTGGGTAGGGGTAGAAGACAGAGAGCACGTTGGGTAGGGGTAGAAGACAGAGAGCACGTTGGGTAGGGTAGAAGACAGAGAGAGCATGTTGGGTAGGGGTAGAAGACAGAGAGCACGTTGGGTAGGGGTAGAAGACAGAGAGAGCACGTTGGGTAGGGGTAGAAGACAGAGAACACGTTGGGTAGTGATAGAAGACAGAGAGAGCACGTTGGGTAGGGGCAGAAGACAGAGAGCACGTTGGGTAGGGGTAGAAGACAGAGAGAGCACGTTGGGTAGGGTAGAAGACAGAGAGCACGTTGGGTAGGAGAGAAGACAGAGAGCACGTTGGGTAGGGGTAGAAGACAGAGAGCACGTTGGGTAGGGGTAGAAGACAGAGAGAGCACGTTGGGTAGGGGTAGAAGACAGAGAGCACGTTGGGTAGGGGTAGAAGACAGAGAGCATGTTGGGTAGGGGTAGAAGACAGAGAGCACGTTGGGTAGTGATAGAAGACAGAGAGCACGTTGGGTAGGGGTAGAAGACAGAGAGAGAACGTTGGGTAGGGGTAGAAGACAGAGAGAGCACGTTGGGTAGGGGTAGAAGACAGAGAGAGCACGTTGGGTAGGGGTAGAAGACAGAGAGCACGTTGGGTAGGGGTAGAAGACAGAGAGAGCACGTTGGGTAGGGGTAGAAGACAGAGAGAGCACGTTGGGTAGGGTAGAAGACAGAGAGCACGTTGGGTAGGGGTAGAAGACAGAGAGCACGTTGGGTAGGGTAGAAGACAGAGAGAGCACGTTGGGTAGGGTAGAAGACAGAGAGCACGTTGGGTAGGGTAGAAGACAGAGAGAGCATGTTGGGTAGGGGTAGAAGACAGAGAGCATGTTGGGTAGGGGTAGAAGACAGAGAGCACGTTGGGTAGTGATAGAAGACAGAGAGCACGTTGGGTAGGGGTAGAAGACAGAGAGAGCACGTTGGGTAGGGTAGAAGACAGAGAGCACGTTGGGTAGTGTAGAAGACAGAGAGCACGTTGGGTAGGGTAGAAGACAGAGAGAGCACGTTGGGTAGGGGTAGAAGACAGAGAGAGCACGTTGGGTAGGGTAGAAGACAGAGAGCATGTTGGGTAGGGTAGAAGACAGAGAGCATGTTGGGTAGGGGTAGAAGACAGAGAGCACGTTGGGTAGGGGTAGAAGACAGAGAGCACGTTGGGTAGGGGTAGAAGACAGAGAGAGCACGTTGGGTAGGGTAGAAGACAGAGAGAGCACGTTGGGTAGGGTAGAAGACAGAGAGAGCACGTTGGGTAGGGGTAGAAGACAGAGAGAGCACGTTGGGTAGGGTAGAAGACAGAGAGAGCATGTTGGGTAGGGGTAGAAGACAGAGAGCACGTTGGGTAGGGGTAGAAGACAGAGAGAGCACGTTGGGTAGGGTAGAAGACAGAGAGAGCACGTTGGGTAGGGTAGAAGACAGAGAGCACGTTGGGTAGGGTAGAAGACAGAGAGAGCACGTTGGGTAGGGGTAGAAGACAGAGAGCACGTTGGGTAGGGTAGAAGACAGAGAGCACGTTGGGTAGGGGTAGAAGACAGAGAGCATGTTGGGTAGGGTAGAAGACAGAGAGCACGTTGGGTAGAGGTAGAAGACAGAGAGAGCACGTTGGGTAGGGTAGAAGACAGAGAGCACGTTGGGTAGGGTAGAAGACAGAGAGAGCATGTTGGGTAGGGTAGAAGACAGAGAGCACGTTGGGTAGGGGTAGAAGACAGAGAGCACGTTGGGTAGGGGTAGAAGACAGAGAGCACGTTGGGTAGGGGTAGAAGACAGAGAGAGCACGTTGGGTAGGGTAGAAGACAGAGAGCACGTTGGGTAGGGGTAGAAGACAGAGAGCACGTTGGGTAGGGGTAGAAGACAGAGAGCACGTTGGGTAGGGTAGAAGACAGAGAGAGCACGTTGGGTAGGGGCAGAAGACAGAGAGAGCACAACAACAGGAATATAACACATTTACAACATGCTTTGTTCATTCACTATCACCTGCCATTACAATGTAAAAGGCTTGGAGACTCAGGGCAAGGTTTTCCTCTGGCATTTACGTAATGAGCAAACCAGAACATATCACACAGACGAGATGTCCGTTAACAATATATGTGAAGGACAGATGGTTGTACGGCAGGCAATGCAATTACAAGGTGCCCTGTTCAGAGTTCCCATCTATTTAGAATGTTCCGGTAAGTTTGCTCCCATCTGTGTCAGAGCGGGAGGAGAATCACCCTTCATGTCACCTCGGTGTAAAGCTCTAAACTAGCAATCACTTACTACTGCTTTATTACCAACTTACAAATAGTAAACATACCGCTAGTGAGCATGACCAGCATACTTGTTAGTAAACATACCGCTAGTGAGCATGACCAGCATACTTGTTAGTAAACATACCGCTAGTGAGCATGACCAGCATACTTGTTAGTAAACATACCGCTAGTGAGCATGACCAGCATACTTGTTAGTAAACATTCCGCTAGTGAGCATGACCAGCATACTTGTTAGTAAACATTCCGCTAGTTAGCATGACCAGCATACTTGTTAGTAAACATACCGCTAGTGAGCATGACCAACATACTTGTTAGTAAACATACCGCTAGTGAGCATGACCAGCATACTTGTTAGTAAACATACCGCTAGTGAGCATGACCAGCATACTTGTTAGTAAACATACCGCTAGTGAGCATGACCAGCATACTTGTTAGTAAACATTCCGCTAGTGAGCATGACCAGCATACTTGTTAGTAAACATTCCGCTAGTTGGCATGACCAGCATACTTGTTAGTAAACATACCGCTAGTGAGCATGACCAACATACTTGTTAGTAAACATACCGCTAGTGAGCATGACAAGCATACTTGTTAGTAACATACTGCTAGTGAGCATGACCAGCATACTTGTTAGTAAATATGACCAGCATACTTGTTAGTAAACATGACCAGCATACTTGCTAGTGAGCATGACCAGCATACTTGTTAGTAAACATGACCAGCATACTTGTTAGTAAATATGACCAGCATACTTGTTAGTAAACATGACCAGCATACTTGTTAGTAAATATGACCAGCATACGTGTTAGTAAACATGACCAGCATACTTGCTAGTGAGCATGACCAGCATACTTGTTAGTAAACATGACCAGCATACTTGTTAGTAAATATGACCAGCATACTTGTTAGTAAACATGACCAGCATACTTGCTAGTGAGCATGACCAGCATACTTGTTAGTAAACATGACCAGCATACTTGCTAGTAAACATGACCAGCATACTTGGTAGTAAACATAGCCCTAGTGAGCATGACCAGCATACTTGTTAGTAAACATAGCCCTAGTGAGCATGACCAGCATACTTGGTGTTAAACATGACCAGCATACTTGTTAGTAAACATACCGCTAGTGAGCATGACCAACATACTTGTTAGTAAACATACCGCTAGTGAGCATGACCAACATACTTGTTAGTAAACATACCGCTAGTGAGCATGACCAGCATACTTGTTAGTAAACATTCCGCTAGTGAGCATTACAATTACATTTTAGTCATTTAGCAGACGCTCTTATCCAGAGCGACTTACAGTTAAGTGAGGGCATACATTTTCATACTGGCCCCCCGTGGGAAATGAACCCACAACCCTGGCGTTGCAAGCGCCATACTCTACCAGCTGAGCTACAGGGGACTGCATACTTGTTAGTAAACATACCGCTAGTGAGCATGACAAGCATATTTGTTAGTAACATACTGCTAGTGCGCATGACCAGCATACTTGTTAGTAAATATGACCAGCATACTTGTTAGTAAACATGACCAGCATACTTGCTAGTGAGCATGACCAGCATACTTGTTAGTAAACATGACCAGCATACTTGTTAGTAAATATGACCAGCATACTTGTTAGTAATCATGACCAGCATACTTGTTAGTAAATATGACCAGCATACGTGTTAGTAAACATGACCAGCATACTTGCTAGTGAGCATGACCAGCATACTTGTTAGTAAACATGACCAGCATACTTGTTAGTAAATATGAGCAGCATACTTGTTAGTAAACATGACCAGCATACTTGCTAGTGAGCATGACCAGCATACTTGTTAGTAAACATGACCAGCATACTTGCTAGTAAACATGACCAGCATACTTGCTAGTAAACATGACCAGCATACTTGCTAGTAAACATGACCAGCATACTTGCTAGTAAACATGACCAGCATACTTGCTAGTAAACATAGCCCTAGTGAGCATGACCAGCATACTTGTTAGTAAACATAGCCCTAGTGAGCATGACCAGCATACTTGGTGTTAAACATGACCAGCATACTTGGTGTTAAACATAGCCCTAGTGAGCATGACCAGCATACTTGGTAGTAAACATGACCAGCATACTTGGTGTTAAACATAGCCCTAGTGATCATGACCAGCATACTTGCCATGCCTCCCTTGTTAACAAAGCTATCATTACTCTACTGCCGTTTCCACCTCTCCTCCATCCCAATGAGATGGGGAGATGCCTAATTCACATCTAAAATGCAACTATTCTCCGTCATGAACAGAACCCCCCCCAACTCTCTGATTAGGGATGGAGTTCTGCGATGGATTAGCTTGGTCACGCCAGAGCCCAGTTCCCTGTAGTACCCCCTTACCATCCCTGTAGTACCCCCTTACCATCCCTGTAGTACCCCCTTACCATCCCTGTAGTGCCCCCTTACCACCCAGTTCCCTGTAGTACCCCCTTACCATCCCTGTAGTACCCCCTTACCATCCCTGTAGTGCCCCCTTACCACCCAGTTCCCTGTAGTACCCCCTTACCATCCCTGTAGTGCCCCCTTACCACCCAGTTCCCTGTAGTACCCCCTTACCATCCCTGTAGTACCCCCTTACCATCCCTGTAGTACCCCCTTACCACCCAGTTCCCTGTAGTACCCCCTTACCACCCAGTTCCCTGTAGTACCCCCTTACCATCCCTGTAGTGCCCCCTTACCACCCAGTTCCCTGTAGTACCCCCTTACCATCCCTGTAGTACCCCCTTACCATCCCTGTAGTGCCCCCTTACCACCCAGTTCCCTGTAGTACCCCCTTACCATCCCTGTAGTACCCCCTTACCACCCAGTTCCCTGTAGTACCCCCTTACCATCCCTGTAGTACCCCCTTACCACCCAGTTCCCTGTAGTACCCCCTTACCATCCCTGTAGTACCCCCTTACCACCCAGTTCCCTGTAGTACCCCCTTACCATCCCTGTAGTACCCCCTTACCACCCAGTTCCCTGTAGTACCCCCTTACCATCCCTGTAGTGCCCCCTTACCATCCCTGTAGTGCCCCCTTACCACCCAGTTCCCTGTAGTACCCCCTTACCATCCCTGTAGTACCCCCTTACCATCCCTGTAGTACCCCCTTACCACCCAGTTCCCTGTAGTACCCCCTTACCATCCCTGTAGTGCCCCCTTACCACCCAGTTCCCTGTAGTACCCCCTTACCACCCAGTTCCCTGTAGTGCCCCCTTACCATCCCTGTAGTACCCCCTTACCACCCAGTTCCCTGTAGTACCCCCTTACCACCCAGTTCCCTGTAGTACCCCCTTACCATCCCTGTAGTACCCCCTTACCACCCAGTTCCCTGTAGTACCCCCTTACCATCCCTGTAGTACCCCCTTACCATCACTGTAGTGCCCCCTTACCACCCAGTTCCCTGTAGTACCCCCTTACCATCCCTGTAGTGCCCCCTTACCATCACTGTAGTGCCCCCTTACCACCCAGTTCCCTGTAGTGCCCCCTTACCATCCCTGTAGTACCCCCTTACCATCCCTGTAGTACCCCCTTACCATCCCTGTAGTACCCCCTTACCACCCAGTTCCCTGTAGTACCCCCTTACCATCCCTGTAGTACCCCCTTACCATCACTGTAGTGCCCCCTTACCACCCAGTTCCCTGTAGTACCCCCTTACCATCCCTGTAGTGCCCCCTTACCATCACTGTAGTGCCCCCTTACCACCCAGTTCCCTGTAGTGCCCCCTTACCATCCCTGTAGTACCCCCTTACCATCCCTGTAGTGCCCCCTTACCATCCCTGTAGTACCCCCTTACCATCCCTGTAGTGCCCCCTTACCATCCCTGTAGTGCCCCCTTACCATCCCTGTAGTGCCCCCTTACCACCCAGTTCCCTGTAGTACCCCCTTACCATCCCTGTAGTGCCCCCTTACCATCCCTGTAGTACCCCCTTACCATCCCTATAGTGCCCCCTTACCACCCAGTTCCCTGTAGTACCCCCTTACCACCCAGTTCCCTGTAGTGCCCCCTTACCACCCAGTTCCCTGTAGTACCCCCTTACCATCCCTGTAGTGCCCCCTTACCATCCCTGTAGTACCCCCTTACCACCCAGTTCCCTGTAGTACCCCCTTACCACCCAGTTCCCTGTAGTGCCCCCTTACCACCCAGTTCCCTGTAGTACCCCCTTACCATCCCTGTAGTACCCCCTTACCGTCCCTGTAGTACCCCCTTACCATCCCTGTAGTACCCCCTTACCATCCCTGTAGTTCCCCCTTACCATCCCTGTAGTGCCCCCTTACCACCCAGTTCCTTGTAGTACCCCCTTACCATCCCTGTAGTGCCCCCTTACCACCCAGTTCCCTGTAGTACCCCCTTACCATCCCTGTAGTGCCCCCTTACCATCCCTGTAGTGCCCCCTTACCACCCAGTTCCCTGTAGTGCCCCCTTACCACCCAGTTCCCTGTAGTACCCCCTTACCACCCAGTTCCCTGTAGTGCCCCCTTACCATCCCTGTAGTACCCCCTTACCATCCCTGTAGTGCCCCCTTACCATCCCTGTAGTGCCCCCTTACCATCCCTGTAGTGCCCCCTTACCATCCCTGTAGTGCCCCCTTACCATCCCTGTAGTGCCCCCTTACCACCCCTGTAGTGCCCCCTTACCATCCCTGTAGTGCCCCCTTACCACCCAGTTCCCTGTAGTACCCCCTTACCATCCCTGTAGTGCCCCCTTACCACCCAGTTCCCTGTAGTGCCCCCTTACCATCCCTGTAGTGCCCCCTTACCATCCCTGTAGTGCCCCCTTACCACCCAGTTCCCTGTAGTGCCCCCTTACCATCCCTGTAGTGCCCCCTTACCATCCCTGTAGTACCCCCTTACCATCCCTGTAGTGCCCCCTTACCACCCAGTTCCCTGTAGTACCCCCTTACCATCCCTGTAGTGCCCCCTTACCATCCCTGTAGTGCCCCCTTACCACCCAGTTCCCTGTAGTACCCCCTTACCATCCCTGTAGTGCCCCCTTACCACCCAGTTCCCTGTAGTACCCCCTTACCACCCAGTTCCCTGTAGTGCCCCCTTACCATCCCTGTAGTACCCCCTTACCATCCCTGTAGTACCCCCTTACCATCCCTGTAGTGCCCCCTTACCACCCAGTTCCCTGTAGTACCCCCTTACCATCCCTGTAGTGCCCCCTTACCACCCAGTTCCCTGTAGTACCCCCTTACCACCCAGTTCCCTGTAGTACCCCCTTACCATCCCTGTAGTGCCCCCTTACCACCCAGTTCACTGTAGTGCCCCCTTACCATCCCTGTAGTACCCCCTTACCACCCAGTTCCCTGTAGTACCCCCTTACCACCCAGTTCCCTGTAGTACCCCCTTACCATCCCTGTAGTGCCCCCTTACCATCCCTGTAGTACCCCCTTACCATCCCTGTAGTGCCCCCTTACCACCCAGTTCACTGTAGTGCCCCCTTACCATCCCTGTAGTACCCCCTTACCACCCAGTTCCCTGTAGTACCCCCTTACCATCCCTGTAGTGC
>NW_028159793.1:0-17500 GCF_964263955.1 Coregonus lavaretus | reverse complement strand
CCGAAATGGGTTCGCAACGAGGCAAGCTGGCAATGTTATCAGCGAGTCATAGTCACCATGGCGTTCTCTCCCCAGTCCGTCAGGCTGTAGTCCACCGTGATCTCCTCCCCTTTGGCGATGTCGCGAATCGCTATGACGACCAGCCGCACCTGACTCCCGCAGTGCACCTCTCGGATCCTGCAGTTGGGCGGTGGGTGGAAGAGCACCGGCCCCCGGACCCCACCCGCCCCATCCTCGCCCAGCTCCGACACACTGGATGGAGACACACAGCAACGTTACACCACCATCCACTGGTCACCAGCCTTTTGCTCCAGCCTAGCAACGACACCTGATTTCACTGACCGAGGTCTTGGTGAGGTATGTTAGTACTGGGCTTGAACAAAAGCACTGCACACCCTTCCGAGACTTGGTGACCACTGCAATAGGTAAGGTTGACCCATACACTGTAGTCTCAATGCAACTTCAGTACAAAATATTATAAAAATGAGCGACATTTGATTGATCTCATCTAGCTGTCATAACCAGAACAGACACGTCTGTCATTGGTTGTCTATTTTAGAAGTACATAATAAAAAAATTTAAATAAAGATTTAATTCAATGATCCTACTGTTTCGCTCACCAGATCTGGGAGGGGTCAGCGAGGTAGTACGGGCTTCCGGGCGGAGGCAGTCTGTCCTCCGCTCCTGCTGGGTACTGCCCATCCCCTGGGAGAGTTAGAAACAAGTAAGAACACCAGCACACATTCAACACAAATGAATCCTTTACACATGATAGGGCTGGAGGAAGGAATAGAGAAATGCATAATGATCTGCATGTCATCTTTACTCACACACCAGTATCTCTCCCACAACCACACACACACACACACACCACTCTCTCTCCCACACACACACACACACACCACTCTCTCTCCCACACACACACACACCACTCTCTCTCCCACACACACACACACCAGTATCTCTCTCGCTCCCCCCCCCACACACACACACACACACCTCTCTCTCCCACACACACACCACTCTCTCTCCCACAAACACACACCACTCTCTCTCCCACACACACACCACTCTCTCTCCCACACACACCACTCTCTCTCCCACACACACACACACACACACCACTCTCTCTCCCACACACACACACACACACCACTCTCTCTCCCACACACACACACACACACACACACCACTCTCTCTCCCACACACACACACACCAGTATCTCTCTCGCTCCCCCCCCCACACACACACACACACCTCTCTCTCCCACACACACACACACCACTCTCTCTCCCACAAACACACACCACTCTCTCTCCCACACACACACCACTCTCTCTCCCACACACACACCACTCTCTCTCCCACACACACACACACACACCACTCTCTCTCCCACACACACACACCACTCTCTCTCCCACACACACACCACTCTCTCTCCCACACACACACCACTCTCTCTCCCACACACACCACTCTCTCTCCCACACACACACACACACACACACCACTCTCTCTCCCACACACACACCACTCTCTCTCCCACACACACACACACCAGTATCCCCCCCCCCCCGCCCCGCCCACACACACTGCTCCCAACTTTAAAAAAAACAAAGTTCAGCACCAAACAGCATTTAAAGGAGCACCAGAAAAAGAGATAGATTTTGAATAAAGCTTAGTCTTCCATCAGGCCTATATGAATCACATCTCTTGAGTAGCAGACCATTTCCCCGTCTTCCTGGGCCAATCAGACGTGTGCCTATATAGTCTGCCACAGTGGACGCTTCATAATACCCATAAAACCTTGCGGTCAAACACGGAAATGGTTCCAATCGTTTTTCTACCGTTCATTTTTTCACAGTGAATTTTACAACACTTCAAATGAGTATGTGTTCGGTGTAGGCTTACCTTGGCGTGACGTTTTCATTACCGGGTAATTCTCTCCGATAAGCTAAGATCCATATATTCCCCTCCATTTGTGCTCATATTTGAAATGCTAATTAGCAACAGACAAGACCTCAGCAAGACTGCAAATTCCTGCAGGAAGCTCCTGCGGGTCATCTCTAGACCACAGTCAGCTACACCTTCACCTGCGCCGCCAGAGACCTGTGCCCAATCCATGATGAATCCATGCGATGTATTGAAATTAATTGAATGAAGTGTTGAACTTCTTCTGTCCCATTTCTTAGCCATTGACAAAACTTTAGCTAGCTAGTTAACAGGGCAGTATATCAACAAATATTTCTGTATTACTTAGCCTAGATAACTGTTTGTACAGTATGTCGACTTTGCTGTCTATTTCAGGCCTTATGGCATTCTTCAAGGATGAGCATCAGAGCATTAAAAAGGGGAGACGCCCACTAGAAGTCTGGCCATGTGGAGAAGTGCAGCTACAGTGAGGGGCAACTTACCGGTTTGGTCAGGGCCAGCGTGAGGGATAAAGTTCATCCTGTGTCGGTGAGTGTAGCTATTAGGTTAAGTTTGAGCATCTTGGCAGCTGTCAGCATTCTACAAGGAAAGAGCCACTTAATCAATCATTCACCAGATCACCCCCGGATACCAGACTTCGATGAGTGATAACTCAAGTTCTAGAATGTTGTCATTGATGAGAATGAATCTAAAATCTATTGACTTTCACAATCGACTTTGTTTAGACATCCAGTCCGGATTGTAGTTTCATGACCAGAGACCACGTCTTCAAAAAGGCACAGTATTTATTTATTCAGTGGTACATGCATTCACAGTCTGGATTTATAGAATCCTTCACACAGTATGATTGATATGTCAAGTGATAAAATCCCAAGTTATCAATTAAAAAAAAAGGTTTATGGAAAAACTGCATATTCTGAAGCTGTAATGTCATCACCAAATCAAACTTTATTTATACAGCACATTTCTTACAACAAAATGCATTTCAAGGTGTTCAAAGTCATTCATTGAAAAGGCATGTGGCACTTAACATCCTTCCTCTAGGCAGGTCTCTATAGGTGACCAGGGGATTCTCTTTACCACATGCGAACGCCTCCGTGGCGCTCATAAGTGTAGCCATTCAGCCTGTTTTGGCGGATCACAATATCGTCCGTACGGACGTGGAATGCGAGTGGAGGAAGCAAGCTGTACCCGGCTGAAGACTACAACCCTCTGTCCAGAGAGCCCACAGAGGAGGATCTTCAGTAGCTAAGGAACCGTCTCCGGGGCAGGTTCAGTGGAATGGCATGTCTCCTTGAACCTGATCCAAAACAACCGCTACCCTCCCTGTCAGTACCGGACATTGTTTAAAAAAAACAAGGATACCTGGGGCAAGCAGGCATCCTGGTTGGCATGGCACTGTCGGTGGAGCAGAAGGGGGCTATAAAACAGTTGGGACAGCGTACCAACCCCAACTGGGCCATGAGGAGAGGGAGGTTGACGGCGCCAGCCGTTAGGGAGCAGTGGTTAGGGCCAAGCGCTATAAAGGGTCCTCAGATCAGTCATTGGATGGGGTGTTGTCTGTAAAGTGGGGCCACAGATAATGAAGAGGAGGACCATCAAGGAATTGGGCACCACAGCAGTGGTGGAGGTCAAAGTGTCCCTATGGTGCAAGGGACCTTACCATTTGAAGAGGCAGTGAAGTCAAAGGATTTCTATATCAAGGAGGGAGGGTCTTACCACCTTCCGTGAAGACCATCCTTACTGGCACCAGGTCAAAGGTCAGCTGCACATCACTGGAAGGGACACCTGCTTCTTCGTTGTCATGGACCACCAAAGCTTCCATCACCATCCCCGTCCAGCGTGACGACCTCTGACCTCTGACCGACTCATATTGCTCCTCCTGTCAGTACCTGTTTTCAGGGAAGCCAAATGGTCCGAAAATATTCCACATAATTCACACACACACACTAGGCTGCCAAAATAGCTTATACAGTCAGGTCCATAAGTATTTGGACAGTGACACAATTTACATCATTTTGTCCCTGTACGCCGCCACAATGGATTTGAAAGGAAACAATCAAGATGTGCTTTAAGTGTAGACTTTCATCTTTAATTTAAGGGTTTTGTCAATATTATTGTCTGAACCGTGTAGGAATTACAACCATTTTCATAAATAGCCCCGCAATTTAAAGGGCTCAAAAGTAAATTGGACAAACTAACATAATCATAAATTAAATTGTGAGTTTTAATACTTGGTTGCAAATCCTTTGCAGTCAATGACTGCCTGAAGTCTGGAACCCATATAGTCGTCACCAGATGCTGGGTTTCTTCCCTGGTGATGCTCAGCCAGGCCTTTACTGCAGTGGTCGTCGGTTCCTGCTTGTTCTTGGGGCGTTTTGCCTTCAGCAAGTGAAATGCATGCTCAATTGGATTCAGGTCAGGTGACTGACTTGGCCATTGCAGAACATTCCACTTCTTTGCCTTCAAGTTTTGGGTTGCTTTCGCAGTCTGCTTTGGGTCATTGTCAATCTGCACTGAGAAGCGCCGTCCAATGAGTTTTTAAGCATTTGGCTGAATCTGAGCAGATAATACAGCCCTTAACACTTCAGAATTCATCCTGCTGCTTTTGTCAACAGTCACATCATCAATAAATACAAGGGAGCCCGTTCCATTGGCAGCCATACATGCCCACGCCATAACACTACCTCCACCATGCTTCCCAGATGAGGTGGTATGCTTTCGGATCCTGAGCAGTTCCTTCCCTTCTCCATACTCTTCCTCTTCCCATCGTTCTGGTACAAGTTGATCTTTGTCTCATCAGTCCATAGGATGTTGTTCCAGAACAGTACAGGCTTTTTTTTGTTGAAGTTTTTTTTGCCAAACTCTAATCTAGTCTTCCTGTTTTTGAGGCTAACCAATGGTTTACATCTTGTGGTAAACCCTCTGTATTTACTCTGGTGAAGTCTTCTCTTGATGGTTGACTTTGACACAGATACTCCTACCTCCTGGAGGGTGTTCTTGATCTGGCCAACTGTTGTGAAGGGGTTTTTCCTTCACCAGGGAAATAATTATTCTGTCATCCACCAGTTGTTTTCCGTGGTCTTCCGGGCCTTTTGGTGTTCCAGAGCTCACCAGAGCGTTCTTTCTTTTTAAGAACGTACCAAATAGTTGATTTGGCCACACCTAATGTTTTTTTGCTCTCTCTCTGATGGGTTTGTTTAGATTTTTCAGCCTAATGATGGCTTGCTTCACTGGCAGTGGCAGCTCTTTGGACTTCATATTGAGGGTTAACAGCAACAGATTCCAAATGCAAATGCCACACTTGAAATCAACTGTAGACCTTTTACCTGCTTCCTTGTAAATGAACTGATGAGGGAATAACACACCTGGCCATGGAACAGCTGAGCAGCCAATCACACACCTGGCCATGGAACAGCTGAGCAGACAATTGTCCAATTACTTTTGGTCCCTTAACAAGGAGGGGTCCACATATAAGAAGTGTTGTAATGTCACGCCTCATGTCTAAAACATGGGGAAAAGGGACATCAAGTCTACATGTTGATGCATCTACAAACTCAATGTTTTACACAATAACGTATCATATTTGATGAGTTACTGACCTGTCCGTCCACAGGCTCTATGTGATGCAGCCTCCCCAAATGGGACACTCGCGCTCGGATCACACTGGCACAGGATGTCCACGCACCGGACGGTCTGAAGGTTGCACTCCTGTTGGACTGGAAAAAACAAAGAGGCGTGGTGACTGGTGGGTCTTTTTCAATGCTGTATCGCCATCTTTATCTGGACACAAACCCACTTTGGACAATGTGACAAAGTGGTCCCTCAACAGCCAATCCTCATGCCTCACTGTTTGTTCTGGTTCCCCAATCAACAGTCTGGATCTTCCTCTCCTGCCATGGTGGATGAGCTACCCTTTTGTGGTAAATACAGGGCCGTTTCTCTTTCAAAATGGCAGCTGCAGTCCCGAGTGCAGTCACTGGGTTTCTGGACCGCCCAGTCTGAAAGACAAAAAATTAAAGTTACATCTTATTATCTAGCTAAGTTGATTAGTAAAATGGTATATATATATATATATTAAAATCCCATAACCCACAGACTTACTATAGTAACAGTAAAATAGACTGGGCTTTAGTCTATCTGGAAATGTAAAGTCCTACTATTTGGAGGGGACATTTCTGCTGGGATGGAGGAATTATCTGGAACGCTCAACTAGATGATCAGGACAGTCTAGCGTACTATTTGCCCGAAGAGGTGAAGTATTGCAATGAGCAATACAACTGTACTTCTGATTCTAATTCTCAAGAGGAAAGTTAAAACCCACAGCCGTGAGGTCACCGAGGAGCACCAACAGTGATAGTGGGATCGTCTGAAAGGGACTGACATGCAGGGATGGAACATGAGGATTTCTGGCACTGGCCAGCAGACCACGATATCTACTAGCCCGGGTAACATTCAGGTCCTAAATCTGTCGCGTACAATGTTTGTAAAAGGCAGAATTTCACTGCTGTGTCGAGGCTAGTTTGGCACATAGCCCAGTCCGAAAAGTACACGTTTAACTGACTTCACAGGTCATTTGATTAGTCACGTACAACAGATGCACTCGTGGAACAAAACCGTTTTTGTGTTTTATATAGGAAAACATTGAACCCACAAGTCCTTTGTGAGCTAGCTAGCCAGCTAGTTAACGTTAGCTCACTGTTCGCGCGTAGTCACTTTTCCACGTGGAGACACGCTAGCTAATGTTAGCACACCAGGGCAGTGATCTTTTGCTAACATTTAGCTAGCTGGTTACGTTAGCTCATCCTTTGTGTAGTCAGACTTTCTCCCCAGACCCCACGGGTGGTGACATATTAGCTAGTCCACCAGGGCAGGGATATTTAACGTTAGGCACATTCGCTAGCATGTCACCGCCTGTCGGGAACGTCTGACTACACCATGGTGAGATCCTGTGCAACGTTAGCTAGCTAACGTTAGATAATGTAGCCAACTAGCCAAGCAAGGTGCCTAACTAGCTAGCCCACCAGGCGATATTTAGCTGGCTATATCATTATACTAGCCTATGCTGGTTTCCTTTTTACTTGTAAGGAAGGTAATGTGCGTTGCACACGTAACTACAGTCAGTGGTTATCTAGCTAATTTTCAAAAAAGTGTCTAGCTAACCACAGACCTTTCACCTAACCAAAATAGCTTGATAGCATCTAGCAAACAGGGCTTACCTTGCAACACAGCTCCAGCGATGCCTCTCGCTTACAGAGGTTGGAAAAAGATAAAATGCATGTGTGCCTGTCGGAGTTGTGGTTACAATCCGGTACATAGCACAGAACCGTCCTTGCTTCTGCTCGACGGAGAGACCTAAGGTTAGCTAGTTATCTACAAAAGCCATGGTAAATTAACAAATTCTAGTAATAAAAAAATGCTAAAAAAAAAGGTAGCTAGCTAGGTAACTTGAAAAATTATAAACAAGAATACACACGAGAAATACACAATATCAATTATTTACACAAGAAACTAAAAAGGCTACAATATCTACTTGCTAGATTACTTGTCGATGAGAGTTTGGAGAAATGTGGAGGTTTTTCCCACCCTGCACCTTGAGTGATTACGTCAAAGCTTGTGACAGGATGTGTAGTTCTGTATGATAGCCACATTGGCAGCTAATTAGCATTTACTTTTGGGGGGGGGATAATTACAGGCGAATATATTGATTTAAAAAAGTCACCTTGTCCTAGAGAGATTTACACAGTTATCAAAACTTATGCCAGAGTAAGCCTACACAAAACACAGACCTTTTATGAAGTAGTTATAAAATCCCCTATGAAAAAATGACTGGTGGAAAAACGATTGGAACCATTTCCGGGTTTTACCGCTAGGTTTTATGGGTATTATGACTCATACTGTGGTACTCAATAGGCTAGACCTAGTGGTCAAGTAACCAGGTTGTTAGCTTGCTAGGTAACATGACTGAACACAGTTGTTAGCTTTCAAACCAATAATTAGCAGCCCGGGATTCATTTAAAATGGCCTGCGATATGATTTATGAAATTCTATAAAATGTGTGCTAATCCACGATATATATACAGTGGGGGAAAAAAGTATTTAGTCAGCCACCAATTGTGCAAGTTCTCCCACTTAAAAAGATGAGAGAGGCCTGTAATTTTCATCATAGGTACACGTCAACTATGACAGACAAATTGAGGAGAAAAAATCCAGAAAATCACATTGTAGGATTTTTTATGAATTTATTTGCAAATTATGGTGAAAAATAAGTATTTGGTCACCTACAAACAAGCAAGATTTCTGGCTCACACATGCCTGTAACTTCTTCTTTAAGAGGCTCCTCTGTCCTCCACTCGTTACCTGTATTAATGGCACCTGTTTGAACTTGTTATCAGTATAAAAGACACCTGTCCACAACCTCAAACAGTCACACTCCAAACTCCACTATGGCCAAGACCAAAGAGCTGTCAAAGGACACCAGAAACAAAATTGTAGACCTGCACCAGGCTGGGAAGACTGAATCTGCAATAGGTAAGCAGCTTGGTTTGAAGAAATCAACTGTGGGAGCAATTATTAGGAAATGGAAGACATACAAGACAACTGATAATCTCTCTCGATCTGGGGCTCCACGCAAGATCTCACCCCGTGGGGTCAAAATGATCACAAGAACGGTGAGCAAAAATCCCAGAACCACACGGGGGGACCTAGTGAATGACCTGCAGAGAGCTGGGACCAAAGTAACAAAGCCTACCATCAGTAACACACTACGCCGCCAGGGACTCAAATCCTGCAGTGCCAGATGTGTCCCCCTGCTTAAGCCAGTACATGTCCAGGCCCGTCTGAAGTTTGCTAGAGTGCATTTGGATGATCCAGAAGAGGATAGGGAGAATGTCATATGGTCAGATGAAACCAAAATAGAACTTTTTGGTAAAAACTCAACTCGTCGTGTTTGGAGGACAAAGAATGCTGAGTTGCATCCAAAGAACACCATACCTACTGTGAAGCATGGGGGTGGAAACATCATGCTTTGGGTCTGTTTTTCTGCAAAGGGACCAGGACGACTGATCCGTGTAAAGGAAAGAATGAATGGGGTCATGTATCGTGAGATTTTGAGTGAAAACCTCCTTCCATCAGCAAGGGCATTGAAGATGAAACGTGGCTGGGTCTTTCAGCATGACAATGATCCCAAACACACCGCCCGGGCAACGAAGGAGTGGCTTCGTAAGAAGCATTTCAAGGTCCTGGAGTGGCCTAGCCAGTCTCCAGATCTCAACTCCATAGAAAATCTTTGGAGGGAGTTGAAAGTCTGTGTTGCCCAGCAACAGCCCCAAAACATCACTGCTCTAGAGGAGATCTGCATGGAGGAATGGGCCAAAATACCAGCAACAGTGTGTGAAAACCTTGTGAAGACTTACAGAAAACGTTTGACCTGTGTCATTGCCAACAAAGGGTATATAACAAAGTACTGAGAAACTTTTGTTATTGACCAAATACTTATTTTCCACCATCATTTGCAAATAAATTCATTACAAATCCTACAATGTGATTTTCTGGATTTTTTTTCTCATTTTGTCTGTCATAGTTGACGTGTACCTATGATGAAAATTACAGGCCTCTCTCATCTTTTTAAGTGGGAGAACTTACACAATTGGTGGCTGACTAAATACTTTTTTTCCCCCACTGTATGATACAAATAAAATACAAAATATTTATGATACAAAAAAAAATACAAAGATATATTTGTAGGATGCGTTCTGTCCTCAGTCATTCATTTCAAGAAAGAAGGTAGCTCAGTTGGTAGAGCACGGCGCTTGCAACGCCAGGGTTGTGGGTTCGATTCCCACGGGGGACCAGTATGAAAAATGTATGCACTCACTTAACTGGAAGTCGCTCTGGATAAGAGCGTCTGCTAAATGACAAAAAATGTAAAGGTAGTGATCACACAGGGACAAGATCTGTCCCCGCTCACCTTTTATAGCTCAATGGTGATACACTGTGTGTGTCTGTGCACTCCCCCCCCCCCCCCCCCCCCCAAAAAAAAAATACATTCTACACAATTCACGTGGACGGCATTATAAGATCAAAACGCAAATGTAATAGCAGAATAATCACCAGGGTGTGCACATGAAAGTGGACATAATTGTACCGGCGCATACAAGAGACTAGCTGCTGTTGCTGAAAAAATTTAACAGAAATGTAATTTTATAAATGTATTAAATTAGGCGTCAGCTGGTTCTTTAGATCGGTACTACAGTTTTCAAAAAAATAATTAGTACCATGGTACCATTATATTATCGTGGTACCGGTATACCATGCAACACTAGTGTGTGTGTGTGTTTACCCGGACTGTAGCTGTGTCCAGACAGACTCTCCTCTTCCTCTTCCTCCTCTTCCTCCTCCTCTTCCTCCTCCTCCGTCACGTAGGCCCGGTCACACACCTTCACAGGGGTACCTTTCCTTTTCCTTGTGCACACCCTCCTACAAAAACACACCAGGGGTTCTTTCAGATTTAGAACATTTCAGGATTTAAAAAAAATAATGTTTTACTGCATAGAGCCGACAGATTTATTTTGTGCACGACATTTCTACATAAATTGCATTTACAATCTACCACATTATGAATAGGCCATTTCTCACCATCAAAACAAGTAGACCTATAGCTGGGGGCATGACACTGATGGTTTTGGATGAAGACCAATATGAAAATAAAATAGCCGTCAACCATCTTTTTCATAAAATGGTTTCATCAACTTTATTTTAATGTAGATCTACTTTCCCCACAGCGGCCGTCTTAACTATTGATTATATGCTGACTTAGCCCGTCTATTAAACTGTATATGTCTCCTCCTCAGCCTTTTGATGTGCCGCAATCAGCAAATCCGCAAATATCACGGATAGGAGAGAATCTTTGAAGGTCAATTCAGTCAATTCAAGAGGGGACCGGAGGTAACTATAGATCCTATAGCCTACAGGCTGGCTGGGGGTAACTATAGATCCTATAGCCTACAGGCTGGGGGTAACTATAGATCCTATAGCCTACAGGCTGGGGGTAACTATAGATCCTATAGCCTACAGGCTGGCTGGGGGTAACTATAGATCCTATAGCCTACAGGCTGGGGGTAACTATAGATCCTATAGCCTACAGGCTGGGGGTAACTATAGATCCTATAGCCTACAGGCTGGGGGTAACTATAGATCCTATAGCCTACAGGCTGGGGGTAACTATAGATCCTATAGCCTACAGGCTGGGGGTAACTATAGATCCTATAGCCTACAGGCTGGGGGTAACTATAGATCCTATAGCCTACAGGCTGGGGGTAACTATAGATCCTATAGCCTACAGGCTGGGGGTAACTATAGATCCTATAGCCTACAGGCCGGGGGTAACTATAGATCCTATAGCCTACAGGCTGGGGGTAACTATAGATCCTATAGCCTACAGGCCGGGGGTAACTATAGATCCTATAGCCTACAGGCTGGGGGTAACTATAGATCCTATAGCCTACAGGCTGGGGGTAACTATAGATCCTATAGCCTACAGGCCGGGGGTAACTATAGATCCTATAGCCTACAGGCTGGGGGTAACTATAGATCCTATAGCCTACAGGCCGGGGGTAACTATAGATCCTATAGCCTACAGGCTGGGGGTAACTATAGATCCTATAGCCTACAGGCTGGGGGTAACTATAGATCCTATAGCCTACAGGCTGGGGGTAACTATAGATCCTATAGCCTACAGGCTGGGGGTAACTATAGATCCTATAGCCTACAGGCTGGGGGTAACTATAGATCCTATAGCCTACAGGCTGGGGGTAACTATAGATCCTATAGCCTACAGGCTGGCTGGGGGTAACTATAGATCCTATAGCCTACAGGCTGGCTGGGGGTAACTATAGATCCTATAGCCTACAGGCTGGCTGGGGGTAACTATAGATCCTATAGCCTACAGGCTGGGGGTAACTATAGATCCTATAGCCTACAGGCTGGGGGTAACTATAGATCCTATAGCCTACAGGCTGGGGGTAACTATAGATCCTATAGCCTACAGGCTGGCTGGGGGTAACTATAGATCCTATAGCCTACAGGCTGGCTGGGGGTAACTATAGATCCTATAGCCTACAGGCTGGGGGTAACTATAGATCCTATAGCCTACAGGCTGGCTGGGGGTAACTATAGATCCTATAGCCTACAGGCTGGCTGGGGGTAACTATAGATCCTATAGCCTACAGGCTGGGGGTAACTATAGATCCTATAGCCTACAGGCTGGGGGTAACTATAGATCCTATAGCCTACAAGCTGGGGGTAACTATAGATCCTATAGCCTACAGGCTGGGGGTAACTATAGATCCTATAGCCTACAGGCTGGGGGTAACTATAGATCCTATAGCCTACAGGCTGGGGGTAACTATAGATCCTATAGCCTACAGGCTGGGGGTAACTATAGATCCTATAGCCTACAGGCTGGGGGTAACTATAGATCCTATAGCCTACAGGCTGGGGGTAACTATAGATCCTATAGCCTACAGGCTGGGGGTAACTATAGATCCTATAGCCTACAGGCTGGGGGTAACTATAGATCCTATAGCCTACAGGCTGGGGGTAACTATAGATCCTATAGCCTACAGGCTGGCTGGGGGTAACTATAGATCCTATAGCCTACAGGCTGGGGGTAACTATAGATCCTATAGCCTACAGGCTGGGGGTAACTATAGATCCTATAGCCTACAGGCTGGGGGTAACTATAGATCCTATAGCCTACAGGCTGGGGGTAACTATAGATCCTATAGCCTACAGGCTGGGGGTAACTATAGATCCTATAGCCTACAGGCTGGGGGTAACTATAGATCCTATAGCCTACAGGCTGGGGGTAACTATAGATCCTATAGCCTACAGGCTGGCTGGGGGTAACTATAGATCCTATAGCCTACAGGCTGGGGGTAACTATAGATCCTATAGCCTACAGGCTGGGGGTAACTATAGATCCTATAGCCTACAGGCTGGGGGTAACTATAGATCCTATAGCCTACAGGCTGGGGGTAACTATAGATCCTATAGCCTACAGGCTGGCTGGGGGTAACTATAGATCCTATAGCCTACAGGCTGGGGGTAACTATAGATCCTATAGCCTACAGGCTGGGGGTAACTATAGATCCTATAGCCTACAGGCTGGCTGGGGGTAACTATAGATCCTATAGCCTACAGGCTGGGGGTAACTATAGATCCTATAGCCTACAGGCTGGGGGTAACTATAGATCCTATAGCCTACAGGCTGGGGGTAACTATAGATCCTATAGCCTACAGGCTGGGGGTAACTATAGATCCTATAGCCTACAGGCTGGGGGTAACTATAGATCCTATAGCCTACAGGCTGGCTGGGGGTAACTATAGATCCTATAGCCTACAGGCTGGGGGTAACTATAGATCCTATAGCCTACAGGCTGGAGGTAACTATAGATCCTATAGCCTACAGGCTGGGGGTAACTATAGATCCTATAGCCTACAGGCTGGGGGTAACTATAGATCCTATAGCCTACAGGCTGGGGGTAACTATAGATCCTATAGCCTACAGGCTGGGGGTAACTATAGATCCTATAGCCTACAGGCTGGGGGTAACTATAGATCCTATAGCCTACAGGCTGGGGGTAACTATAGATCCTATAGCCTACAGGCTGGGGGTAACTATAGATCCTATAGCCTACAGGCTGGGGGTAACTATAGATCCTATAGCCTACAGGTTGGGGGTAACTATAGATCCTATAGCCTACAGGCTGGGGGTAACTATAGATCCTATAGCCTACAGGCTGGGGGTAACTATAGATCCTATAGCCTACAGGCTGGGGGTAACTATAGATCCTATAGCCTACAGGCTGGGGGTAACTATAGATCCTATAGCCTACAGGCTGGGGGTAACTATAGATCCTATAGCCTACATGCTGGGGGTAACTATAGATCCTATAGCCTACAGGCTGGGGGTAACTATAGATCCTATAGCCTACAGGCTGGGGGTAACTATAGATCCTATAGCCTACAGGCTGGGGGTAACTATAGATCCTATAGCCTACAGGCCGGGGGTAACTATAGATCCTATAGCCTACAGGCTGGGTGTAACTATAGATCCTATAGCCTACAGGCTGGGTGTAACTATAGATCCTATAGCCTACAGGCTGGGGGTAACTATAGATCCTATAGCCTACAGGCTGGGGGTAACTATAGATCCTATAGCCTACAGGCTGGGGGTAACTATAGATCCTATAGCCTACAGGCTGGGGGTAACTATAGATCCTATAGCCTACAGGCTGGGGGTAACTATAGATCCTATAGCCTACAGGCCGGGGGTAACTATAGATCCTATAGCCTACAGGCTGGCTGGGGGTAACTATAGATCCTATAGCCTACAGGCTGGCTGGGGGTAACTATAGATCCTATAGCCTACAGGCTGGGGGTAACTATAGATCCTATAGCCTACAGGCTGGGGGTAACTATAGATCCTATAGCCTACAGGCTGGCTGGGGGTAACTATAGATCCTATAGCCTACAGGCTGGCTGGGGGTAACTATAGATCCTATAGCCTACAGGCTGGCTGGGGGTAACTATAGATCCTATAGCCTACAGGCTGGGGGTAACTATAGATCCTATAGCCTACAGGCTGGGGGTAACTATAGATCCTATAGCCTACAGGCTGGCTGGGGGTAACTATAGATCCTATAGCCTACAGGCTGGCTGGGGGTAACTATAGATCCTATAGCCTACAGGCTGGGGGTAACTATAGATCCTATAGCCTACAGGCTGGGGGTAACTATAGATCCTATAGCCTACAGGCTGGGGGTAACTATAGATCCTATAGCCTACAGGCTGGGGGTAACTATAGATCCTATAGCCTACAGGCTGGGGGTAACTATAGATCCTATAGCCTACAGGCTGGGGGTAACTATAGATCCTATAGCCTACAGGCTGGGGGTAACTATAGATCCTATAGCCTACAGGCTGGGGGTAACTATAGATCCTATAGCCTACAGGCTGGGGGTAACTATAGATCCTATAGCCTACAGGCTGGGGGTAACTATAGATCCTATAGCCTACATGCTGGGGGTAACTATAGATCCTATAGCCTACAGGCGGGGGTAACTATAGATCCTATAGCCTACAGGCTGGGGGTAACTATAGATCCTATAGCCTACAGGCTGGGGGTAACTATAGATCCTATAGCCTACAGGCTGGGGGTAACTATAGATCCTATAGTCTACAGGCTGGCTGGGGGTAACTATAGATCCTATAGCCTACAGGCTGGGGGTAACTATAGATCCTATAGCCTACAGGCTGGGGGTAACTATAGATCCTATAGCCTACAGGCTGGGGGTAACTATAGATCCTATAGCCTACAGGCTGGGGGTAACTATAGATCCTATAGCCTACAGGCTGGAGGTAACTATAGATCCTATAGCCTACAGGCTGGCTGGGGGTAACTATAGATCCTATAGCCTACAGGCTGGGGGTAACTATAGATCCTATAGCCTACAGGCTGGGGGTAACTATAGATCCTATAGCCTACAGGCTGGGCGTGGGTTGGTAGCCTCTGCCCTTCCACCTCTGGCCTTTTTCACTGTTACAGTAGATCGGAGGAGTGAGGTGAAAAAGATGGCTCTCGTAGCAACAAAAAAAAAGTAACGTTTTATTATTTATTTGCACTAAAGTGTAAATATGAACTCCTTACATGAGCCTGACAGTGGACTCTCTGGAAAGACTGGACACTGAAATCCCGCTGTTTGGAAACAACCTACATGCCAGAATCCCACACAGCTGACAACCTGGCCGAAGCCCTGCGTTGGGGGATTGCTTGACCGGGCCCCTTGACGTAAATAAAGTGTCCCGTATTCGCCACACGCCAACGGGGCCAACGTTGTGGCCTGCAGCGAGGCAACCCGACTGGCCTTGGCTAAACCTCGCCGTCACCAACGGCGTGAACAGCGAGAGCACACGCACAGGCCGGGGTCTAGGCCTATGGACCTAGTGAAATGTCCATACGGAGCTGAACCTCCCAAATCACAGCCTCATTCTGGTGAGGAATTAAGTTTGATCAGCTATAATAATAATAATAATAATAATAATAATAATATATTTATAGCCTATTCGATGTTAAAAGACAACGCAATGCAAAAATTATTGTTCATGTGTAATAATGTTGTTATTCAGATGCCCTAGCAAATAAAAACAAACAAAAATAGGCTAATTTCCTTGAATCATTCAATGTTGCATTACCATAGGCCCATTGTATTTTCACAATGAAATTAGCCTGTTTGGTAGGTTTTATTTTGCCAATAATACTGTAGTTAAATCAATGATAATAATTTCATTATAATGATCATATAGAACAAATTCCGGGAATCCTATGTTGTGTTCAGTGCATTCGGAAAGTATTCAGACCCCTTTACTTTTCCACATTTTGTTATGTTACCTTATTCTAAAATTGATTAAATATTATAATTTTTGTATCAATCTACACACAATACCCCAGAATAACAAAGTGAATGCACTGTATACTACAACAGAAAGCATGATTTTATCCAGCTTGCACGAGTTTATCAGGTAAATGCACTTTGAAATGTTAACTCAGTTATGTATATTCATAGTCGTAGCATATTCGTTTACATCTAGTAAGAATGTTAACCTGTGGGTGTGATTTTGATTAACGTTATCCGCACGTCAGACAGTAGCAGCCTATTATCTCGCAATCCATGGCATGCATTTGAAGATGCCTATGCAACGTGGTGCAACAATGTGTTAACCGCAAATAATGTAAATTGTATCCTCCGTCGCGTGGTGGTGGCTACAGTATGTAATCATGGCAACCAGCCGATCAATGTAGGTTCGACTAGGGAAAGTAAAAGAAGTGACTAGACAGGCTACTCTTAAAAAAAATTCTAAATATGTGGCGTGTTTATTGCATGAAACTACCTTATCGTTTGTTTACGGAAAGCGTGAAAGTTGTCTGCTACGCATACAGCATGCAACAACACTCGTGGTGAAGAGGATCATGACGTCAGGATCATGACGTCAGTGATATTCAGGTCGGAAAGGCGGATAAATTATATCATTCATTCTTCCATGTCACAGTTGTCTGAGTTCACTTGATTATCTTCCAGACAGAAAATAATGGTCTGCAGTTTCCGTTCTGTCTTCTTCATATCTCTCTGTATCTCCAACTGAGAGTCTGGCTGTCCAGTTCCAGTCCTTTATCAATGTGGTGCAATCTCTGTCACCCACTACATGGGATTGAAATGTTTTGGTTTAGTTGTATGTAATTACACACTAACTACACTGGTAACTATTCTGAAACATAATCCAGACAGACAATGAGCTACTACCACACACACACACACACCAGTGGTATGACTAGACAAGCTAAATATGTGTTTAATCACAGATTGTTACAAAGTTGGTTTTAACCTATGGAGTTCAGTGCAGAATCACTGATATCTTCCAGACCCCTTGAAGGCCTTGTGGTTTCAAACCTCTCTATCTCTCTGCCAGTCTGCTATGTCTGGATAGATCAAAGGCCAAAACTTA
>NW_028159794.1:5000-12500 GCF_964263955.1 Coregonus lavaretus | reverse complement strand
CGGTTGACATTAGGAGAACCAGGGACCGACTCCTGGCTCCCGGAAGGCCGATTTTGATGCACTTTTCTCGGATTGGGTTGGTGGTCAGACACCCCCATATGGAAATCATCCGGTTGACATTAGGAGAACCAGGGACCGACTCCTGGCTCCCGGAAGGCCGATTTTGATGCACTTTTCTCGGATTGGGTTGGTGGTCAGACACCCCCATATGGAAATCATCCGGTTGACAACAGGAGAACCAGGGACCGACTCCTGGCTCCCGGAAGGCCGATTTTGATGCACTTTTCTCGGATTGGGTTGGTGGTCAGACACCCCCATATGGAAATCATCCGGTTGACATCAGGAGAACCAGGGACCGACTCCTGGCTCCCGGAAGGCCGATTTTGATGCACTTTTCTCGGATTGGGTTGGTGGTCAGACACCCCCATATGGAAATCATCCGGTTGACATTAGGAGAACCAGGGACCGACTCCTGGCTCCCGGAAGGCCGATTTTGATGCACTTTTCTCGGATTGGGTTGGTGGTCAGACACCCCCATATGGAAACCATCCGGTTGACACCAGGAGAACCAGGGACCGACTCCTGGCTCCCGGAAGGCCGATTTTGATGCACTTTTTTCGGATTGGGTTGGTGGTCAGACACCCCCATATGGAAATCATCCGGTTGACATTAGGAGAACCAGGGACCGACTCCTGGCTCCCGGAAGGCCGATTTTGATGCACTTTTCTCGGATTGGGTTGGTGGTCAGACACCCCCATATGGAAATCATCCGGTTGACATTAGGAGAACCAGGGACCGACTCCTGGCTCCCGGAAGGCCGATTTTGATGCACTTTTCTCGGATTGGGTTGGTGGTCAGACACCCCCATATGGAAATCATCCGGTTGACATTAGGAGAACCAGGGACCGACTCCTGGCTCCCGGAAGGCCGATTTTGATGCACTTTTCTCGGATTGGGTTGGTGGTCAGACACCCCCATATGGAAACCATCCGGTTGACACCAGGAGAACCAGGGACCGACTCCTGGCTCCCGGAAGGCCGATTTTGATGCACTTTTCTCGGATTGGGTTGGTGGTCAGACACCCCCATATGGAAATCATCCGGTTGACATTAGGAGAACCAGGGACCGACTCCTGGCTCCCGGAAGGCCGATTTTGATGCACTTTTCTCGGATTGGGTTGGTGGTCAGACACCCCCATATGGTAAACCGCCGGCGGACACTAGGAGAACCAGGGGAGGCTATTACCTCACACATGGGGGTTTTGGGTGCCCTTGGCCGGCTTGGGGGTGACCCCAAGAGTGGGTCCAAGACCCCACACCCGGATCCATCCACAGGGGGGCGCCACATGTCATTTTAAGCCTGATTTCACTAGGGGAACCAGGGGATGATCTTAACTCACAAATGGGGGTTTTGGGTGCCCATGGCCGGCTTGGGGGTGACCCCAAGAAGGGGTCCAAGCACCCCCATCCAGATCCATCCACAGGGGGGCGCCACAGGTCACTTTAGGCCGGATTTCACTATGGGGACCCAGGGGAGGCTGTTCACTCACACATGGGGGTTTTGGGTGCCCATGGTCGGCATGGCTGGCTTGGAGGAGACCCCAAGAAGGGGTCCAAGCACCCCCATCCAGATCCATCCACAGGGGGGCGCCACAGGTCATTTTAGGCCGGATTTCACTATGGGGACCCAGGGGAGGCTGTTCACTCACACATGGGGGTTTTGGGTGCCCATGGTCGGCATGGCTGGCTTGGAGGAGACCCCAAGAAGGGGTCCAAGCACCCCCATCCAGATCCATCCACAGGGGGGCGCCACAGGTCATTTTAGGCCGGATTTCACTATGGGGACCCAGGGGAGGCTGTTCACTCACACATGGGGGTTTTGGGTGCCCATGGTCGGCATGGCTGGCTTGGGGGAGACCCCAAGAAGGGGTCCAAGCACCCACAGCCGAATCCATCCACAGGGGGGCGCCACAGGTCACTTTAGGCCGGATTTCACTAGGGGTACACTGGGGAGGCTGTTCACTCACACATGGGGGTTTTGGGTGCCCTTGGTCGGCATGGCTGGCTTGGAGGAGACCCCAAGAAGGGGTCCAAGCACCCCCACCAAGATCCATCCACAGGGGGGCGCCACAGGTCACTTTAAGCCTGATTTCACTATGGGGACCCAGGGGAGGCTTTTCACTCACACATGGGGGTTTTGGGTGCCCTTGGTCGGCATGGCTGGCTTGGGGGGGACCCCAAGAAGGGGTCCAAGACCCCACAGCCGGATCCATCCACAGGGGGGCGCCACAGGTCATTGTAGGCCGGATTTCACTATGGGGACCCAGGGGAGGCTTTTCACTCACACATGGGGGTTTTGGGTGCCCATGGTCGGCATGGCTGGCTTGGGGGGGACCCCAAGAAGGGGTCCAAGACCCCACAGCCGGATCCATCCACAGGGGGGCGCCACATGTCACTTTAGGCCGGATTTCACTATGGGTACCCAGGGGAGGCTGTTCACTCACACATGGGGGTTTTGGGTGCCCATTGAAGGCATGGCCAGCTTGGGGGGGACCCCAAGAAGGGGTCCAAGCACCCACAGCCGGATCTATCCACAGGGGGGCGCCACATGTCATTTTAAGCCTGATTTCACTATGGGTACCCAGGGGAGGCTGTTCACTCACACATGGGGGTTTGGGGTGCCCATGGTCGGCATGGATGGCTTGGGGGGGACCCCAAGAAGGGGTCCAAGCACCCACAGCCGGATCTATCCACAGGGGGGCGCCACATGTCATTTTAAGCCTGATTTCACTATGGGTACCCAGGGGAGGCTGTTCACTCACACATGGGGGTTTTGGGTGCCCATGGTCGGCATGGCTGGCTTGGAGGAGACCCCAAGAAGGGGTCCAAGCACCCACAGCCGAATCCATCCACAGGGGGGCGCCACAGGTCACTTTATGCCGGATTTCACTATGGGGACACAGGGGAGGCTGTTCACTCACACATGGGGGTTTTGGGTGCCCATGGCCGGCATGGCTGGCTTGGGGGGGACCCCGAGAAGGGGTCCAAGCACCCACAGCCGAATCCATCCACAGGGGGGCGCCACAGGTCACTTTAAGCCTGATTTCACTATGGGTACACTGGGGAGGCTGTTCACTCACACATGGGGGTTTTGGGTGCCCATGGCCGGCATGGCTGGCTTGGGGGGGACCCCGAGAAGGGGTCCAAGCACCCACAGCCGAATCCATCCACAGGGGGGCGCCACAGGTCACTTTAAGCCTGATTTCACTATGGGTACACTGGGGAGGCTGTTCACTCACACATGGGGGTTTTGGGTGCCCATGGTCGGCATGGCTGGCTTGGAGGAGACCCCAAGAAGGGGTCCAAGCACCCCCACCAAGATCCATCCACAGGGGGGCGCCACAGGTCACTTTAAGCCTGATTTCACTATGGGTACACTGGGGAGGCTGTTCACTCACACATGGGGGTTTTGGGTGCCCATGGTCGGCATGGCTGGCTTGGAGGAGACCCCAAGAAGGGGTCCAAGCACCCCCACCAAGATCCATCCACAGGGGGGCGCCACAGGTCACTTTAAGCCTGATTTCACTATGGGTACACTGGGGAGGCTGTTCACTCACACATGGGGGTTTTGGGTGCCCATGGCCGGCATGGCTGGCTTGGGGGAGACCCCAAGAAGGGGTCCAAGCACCCCCACCAAGATCCATCCACAGGGGGGCGCCACAGGTCACTTTAAGCCTGATTTCACTATGGGTACACTGGGGAGGCTGTTCACTCACACATGGGGGTTTTGGGTGCCCATGGTCGGCATGGCTGGCTTGGAGGAGACCCCAAGAAGGGGTCCAAGCACCCCCACCAAGATCCATCCACAGGGGGGCGCCACAGGTCACTTTAAGCCTGATTTCACTATGGGTACACTGGGGAGGCTGTTCACTCACACATGGGGGTTTTGGGTGCCCATGGTCGGCATGGCTGGCTTGGAGGAGACCCCAAGAAGGGGTCCAAGCACCCCCACCAAGATCCATCCACAGGGGGGCGCCACAGGTCACTTTAAGCCTGATTTCACTATGGGTACACTGGGGAGGCTGTTCACTCACACATGGGGGTTTTGGGTGCCCATGGCCGGCATGGCTGGCTTGGGGGAGACCCCAAGAAGGGGTCCAAGCACCCCCACCAAGATCCATCCACAGGGGGGCGCCACAGGTCACTTTAAGCCTGATTTCACTATGGGTACACTGGGGAGGCTGTTCACTCACACATGGGGGTTTTGGGTGCCCATGGTCGGCATGGCTGGCTTGGAGGAGACCCCAAGAAGGGGTCCAAGCACCCCCACCAAGATCCATCCACAGGGGGGCGCCACAGGTCACTTTAAGCCTGATTTCACTATGGGTACACTGGGGAGGCTGTTCACTCACACATGGGGGTTTTGGGTGCCCATGGCCGGCATGGCTGGCTTGGGGGAGACCCCAAGAAGGGTCCAAGCACCCCCACCAAGATCCATCCACAGGGGGCGCCACAGGTCACTTTAAGCCTGATTTCACTATGGGTACACTGGGGAGGCTGTTCACTCACACATGGGGGTTTTGGGTGCCCATGGTCGGCATGGCTGGCTTGGAGGAGACCCCAAGAAGGGGTCCAAGCACCCCCACCAAGATCCATCCACAGGGGGGCGCCACAGGTCACTTTAAGCCTGATTTCACTAGGTGTACACTGGGGAGGCTGTTCACTCACACATGGGGGTTTTGGGTGCCCCATGGTCGGCATGGCTGGCTTGGAGGGGACCCCAAGAAGGGGTCCAAGCACCCCCACCAAGATCCATCCACAGGGGGGCGCCACAGGTCACTTTAAGCCTGATTTCACTATGGGTACACTGGGGAGGCTGTTCACTCACACATGGGGGTTTTGGGTGCCCATGGCCGGCATGGCTGGCTTGGGGGAGACCCCAAGAAGGGGTCCAAGCACCCCCACCAAGATCCATCCACAGGGGGGCGCCACAGGTCACTTTAAGCCTGATTTCACTATGGGTACACTGGGGAGGCTGTTCACTCACACATGGGGGTTTGGGTGCCCATGGTCGGCATGGCTGGCTTGGAGGAGACCCCAAGAAGGGGTCCAAGCACCCCCACCAAGATCCATCCACAGGGGGGCGCCACAGGTCACTTTAAGCCTGATTTCACTATGGGTACACTGGGGAGGCTGTTCACTCACACATGGGGGTTTTGGGTGCCCATGGCCGGCATGGCTGGCTTGGGGGAGACCCCAAGAAGGGGTCCAAGCACCCCCACCAAGATCCATCCACAGGGGGGGCGCCACAGGTCACTTTAAGCCTGATTTCACTAGGGGACACTGGGGGAGGCTGTTCCACTCACACATGGGGGTTTTGGGTGCCCATGGCCGGCATGGCTGGCTTGGGGGAGACCCCAAGAAGGGGTCCAAGCACCCCCACCAAGATCCATCCACAGGGGGGCGCCACAGGTCATTTTCACTAGGAGAACCAGGGGAGGGCTCCTGACTCACACATGGGCATTCTGGGTGCCCATGGCTGGGATGGGTGAGACAGAGTCCAGCCCTCCACACACAAAAGTGATCCAGCAGGCCAGAAGAAAGGGGAGAGAGAGAGAGAGAGAACAAATAATACATGGGCACAGAGCAGCCAGCCTCCATTGGAGCTGCCTGCACAGTGCTGCCCTCCTGTGGGAAAGGTTCACACACACACTCACTCACTCACTCACACAGACACACACAGACAAACCTATTCACTTGGGCCTTCTCCCTCATGCCCTGCTGACATCCATGCAGGCCCACATTGACCTTTGTGACCTCTGGAGCTCCATGCACCTTGTTCTAAACTCCCTGCCTAGTAAAGGGCATCTCCCATGGGCATGAGAGTACAGCTCACTCCCCTGGAGCACCATGCCTCTTTTTAATCACTCTCTCCCTATTAAAACCCTCTCTCCCATGGGCTTGAGAGTACAGCTTACTCCCTTGACCTCCAGAGGTATAGGAGGCCAAAAAAAAAGGGGGACAGAGCAGACAGCCCCCAAAGGGGATGCCTGCTCTGCCCCCCTATGAGACAGGTTCACTCACTCACACAGACACACCTATTCACTTGGGCCTTCTCCCTCATGCCCTGCTGACATCCATGCAGGCCCACATTGACCTTTGTGACCTCTGGAGCTCCATGCCTCTTTTTAAACTCTCTCTTCCCATTAAAAGCCTCTCTCACATGGGCTTGAGAGTACAGCTTACTCCCTTGACCTCCAGAGGTATAGGAGGCCAAAAAAAAAGGGGGACAGAGCAGACAGCCCCCAAAGGGGATGCCTGCTCTGCCCCCCTATGAGACAGGTTCACTCACTCACACAGACACACCTATTCACTTGGGCCTTCTCTCTGTGGCCCTGCTGACAGCCATGCAGGCCCACATTGACCTTTGTGACCTCTGGAGCTCATTGCCTCCATCTCTACACTCCATGCCCAGTGAAACCCTCTCTCACTCGGCCTGAGACTGCAGCTCACTCCCTGGATGGCCTGGGCTCCAGAACCACGACCACCAAGCCCACACTCCCTGCCCAGTGAAACCCTCTCTCACTCGGCCTGAGACTGCAGCTCACTCCCTGGATGGCCTGGGCTCCAGAACCACGACCACCAAGCCCACACTCCCTGCCCACTCAAACCCTCTCTCACTCGGCCTCAGACTGCAGCTCACTCCCTGGATGGCCTGGGCTCCAGAACCACGACCACCAAGCCCACACTCCCTGCCCACTCAAACCCTCTCTCACTCGGCCTCAGACTGCAGCTCACTCCCTGGATGGCCTGGGCTCCAGAACCACGACCACCAAGCCCACACTCCCTGCCCGCTCAAACCATCTCTCACTCGGACTGAGACTGCAGCTCACTGCATGGGCGTCCCCGACCTCCATGCCTCCAGGCCCACACTCCGTGTCCGCTCAAACCATCTCTCACTCGGACTGAGACTGCAGCTCACTGCATGGGCGTCCCCGACCTCCATGCCTCCAGGCCCACACTCCGTGTCCGCTCAAACCATCTCTCACTCGGACTGAGACTGCAGCTCACTGCATGGGCGTCCCCGACCTCCATGCCTCCAGGCCCACACTCCGTGTCCGCTCAAACCATCTCTCACTCGGACTGAGACTGCAGCTCACTGCATGGGCGTCCCCGACCTCCATGCCTCCAGGCCCACACTCCGTGTCCGCTCAAACCATCTCTCACTCGGACTGAGACTGCAGCTCACTGCATGGGCGTCCCCGACCTCCATGCCTCCAGGCCCACACTCTGTGTCCGCTCAAACCATCTCTCACTCGGACTGAGACTGCAGCTCACTGCATGGGCCTCCCCGACCTCCATGCCTCCAGGCCCACACTCCGTGTCCGCTCAAACCATCTCTCACTCGGACTGAGACTGCAGCTCACTGCATGGGCCTCCCCGACCTCCATGCCTACAGGCCCACACTCTGTGTCCGCTCAAACCATCTCTCACTCGGACT
>NW_028159795.1:40000-42562 GCF_964263955.1 Coregonus lavaretus | reverse complement strand
TGGGGGTTTTGGGTGCCCATGGTCGGCATGGCCAGCTTGGGGGAGACCCCAAGAAGGGGTCCAAGCACCCACAGCCGAATCCATCCACAGGGGGGCGCCACAGGTCACTTTAGGCCGGATTTCACTATGGGTACACTGGGGAGGCTGTTCACTCACACATGGGGGTTTTGGGTGCCCATGGTCGGCATGGCTGGCTTGGAGGAGACCCCAAGAAGGGGTCCAAGCACCCCCACCAAGATCCATCCACAGGGGGGCGCCACAGGTCACTTTAAGCCTGATTTCACTATGGGTACACTGGGGAGGCTGTTCACTCACACATGGGGGTTTTGGGTGCCCATGGTCGGCATGGCTGGCTTGGAGGAGACCCCAAGAAGGGGTCCAAGCACCCCCACCAAGATCCATCCACAGGGGGCGCCACAGGTCATTTTCACTAGGAGAACCAGGGGAGGGCTCCTGACTCACACATGGGCATTCTGGGTGCCCATGGCTGGGATGGGTGAGACAGAGTCCAGCCCTCCACACACAAAAGTGACCCAGCAGGCCAGAAGAAAGGGGAGAGAGAGAGAGAGAGAGAACAAATAATACATGGGCACAGAGCAGCCAGCCTCCATTGGAGCTGCCTGCACAGTGCTGCCCTCCTGTGGGAAAGGTTCACACACACACTCACTCACTCACTCACACAGACACACACAGACAAACCTATTCACTTGGGCCTTCTCCCTCATGCCCTGCTGACATCCATGCAGGCCCACATTGACCTTTGTGACCTCTGGAGCTCCATGCACCTTGTTCTAAACTCCCTGCCTAGTAAAGGGCATCTCCCATGGCATGAGAGTACAGCTCACTCCCCTGGAGCACCATGCCTCTTTTTAATCACTCTCTCCCTATTAAAACCCTCTCTCCCATGGGCTTGAGAGTACAGCTTACTCCCTTGACCTCCAGAGGTATAGGAGGCCAAAAAAAAAGGGGGACAGAGCAGACAGCCCCCAAAGGGGATGCCTGCTCTGCCCCCCTATGAGACAGGTTCACTCACTCACACAGACACACCTATTCACTTGGGCCTTCTCCCTCATGCCCTGCTGACATCCATGCAGGCCCACATTGACCTTTGTGACCTCTGGAGCTACATGCCTCTTTTTAAACTCTCTCTTCCCATTAAAAGCCTCTCTCACATGGGCTTGAGAGTACAGCTTACTCCCTTGACCTCCAGAGGTATAGGAGGCCAAAAAAAAAGGGGACAGAGCAGACAGCCCCCAAAGGGGATGCCTGCTCTGCCCCCCTATGAGACAGGTTCACTCACTCACACAGACACACCTATTCACTTGGGCCTTCTCCCTCATGCCCTGCTGACATCCATGCAGGCCCACATTGACCTTTGTGACCTCTGGAGCTACATGCCTCTTTTTAAACTCTCTCTTCCCATTAAAAGCCTCTCTCACATGGGCTTGAGAGTACAGCTTACTCCCTTGACCTCCAGAGGTATAGGAGGCCAAAAAAAAAAGGGGGACAGAGCAGACAGCCCCCAAAGGGGATGCCTGCTCTGCCCCCCTATGAGACAGGTTCACTCACTCACACAGACACACCTATTCACTTGGGCCTTCTCTCTGTGGCCCTGCTGACAGCCATGCAGGCCCACATTGACCTTTGTGACCTCTGGAGCTCATTGCCTCCATCTCTACACTCCATGCCCAGTGAAACCCTCTCTCACTCGGCCTGAGACTGCAGCTCACTCCCTGGATGGCCTGGGCTCCAGAACCACGACCACCAAGCCCACACTCCCTGCCCACTCAAACCCTCTCTCACTCGGCCTCAGACTGCAGCTCACTCCCTGGATGGCCTGGGCTCCAGAACCACGACCACCAAGCCCACACTCCCTGCCCGCTCAAACCATCTCTCACTCGGACTGAGACTGCAGCTCACTGCATGGGCGTCCCCGACCTCCATGCCTCCAGGCCCACACTCCGTGTCCGCTCAAACCATCTCTCACTCGGACTGAGACTGCAGCTCACTGCATGGGCGTCCCCGACCTCCATGCCTCCAGGCCCACACTCTGTGTCCGCTCAAACCATCTCTCACTCGGACTGAGACTGCAGCTCACTGCATGGGCCTCCCCGACCTCCATGCCTCCAGGCCCACACTCTGTGTCCGCTCAAACCATCTCTCACTCGGACTGAGACTGCAGCTCACTGCATGGGCCTCCCCGACCTCCATGCCTCCAGGCCCACACTCTGTGTCCGCTCAAACCATCTCTCACTCGGACTGAGACTGCAGCTCACTGCATGGGCCTCCCCGACCTCCATGCCTCCAGGCCCACACTCCGTGTCCGCTCAAACCATCTCTCACTCGGACTGAGACTGCAGCTCACTGCATGGGCCTCCCCGACCTCCATGCCTCCAGGCCCACACTCTGTGTCCGCTCAAACCATCTCTCACTCGGACTGAGACTGCAGCTCACTGCATGGGCCTCCCCGACCTCCATGCCTCCAGGCCCACACTCTGTGTCCGCTCAAACCATCTCTCACTCGGACTGAGACTGCAGCTCACTGCATGGGCCTCCCCGACC
>NW_028159795.1:25000-30000 GCF_964263955.1 Coregonus lavaretus | reverse complement strand
GTGGTGGTCAGACACCCCCATATGGAAATCATCCGGTTGACAACAGGAGAACCAGGGACCGACTCCTGCCTCACGGAAGGCCGATTTTGATGCACTTTTCTCGGATTGGGTTGGTGGTCAGACACCCCAACATGGTTGTCCGCCGGCGGACACCAGGAGAACCAGGGACCGACTCCTGGCTCACGGAAGGCCGATTTGATGCACTTTTTTCGGATTGGGGTGGTGGTCAGACACCCCCATATGGAAATCATCCGGTTGACAACAGGAGAACCAGGGGCCGACTCCTGCCTCACGGAAGGCCGATTTTGATGCACTTTTCTCGGATTGGGTTGGTGGTCAGACACCCCAACATGGTTGTCCGCCGGCGGACACCAGGAGAACCAGGGACCGACTCCTGGCTCACGGAAGGCCGATTTGATGCACTTTTTTCGGATTGGGGTGGTGGTCAGACACCCCCATATGGAAATCATCCGGTTGACAACAGGAGAACCAGGGGCCGACTCCTGCCTCACGGAAGGCCGATTTTGATGCACTTTTCTCGGATTGGGTTGGTGGTCAGACACCCCCATATGGAAACCATCCGGTTGACACTATGAGAACCAGGGACCGACTCCTGGCTCCCGGAAGGCCGATTTTGATGCACTTTTCTCGGATTGGGTTGGTGGTCAGACACCCCCATATGGAAACCATCCGGTTGACACTATGAGAACCAGGGACCGACTCCTGGCTCCCGGAAGGCCGATTTTGATGCACTTTTCTCGGATTGGGTTGGTGGTCAGACACCCCCATATGGAAACCATCCGGTTGACACTATGAGAACCAGGGACCGACTCCTGGCTCCCGGAAGGCCGATTTTGATGCACTTTTCTCGGATTGGGTTGGTGGTCAGACACCCCCATATGGAAATCATCCGGTTGACATTAGGAGAACCAGGGACCGACTCCTGGCTCCCGGAAGGCCGATTTTGATGCACTTTTCTCGGATTGGGGTGGTGGTCAGACACCCCCATATGGAAATCATCCGGTTGACAACAGGAGAACCAGGGGCCGACTCCTGCCTCACGGAAGGCCGATTTTGATGCACTTTTCTCGGATTGGGTTGGTGGTCAGACACCCCCATATGGAAACCATCCGGTTGACACTATGAGAACCAGGGACCGACTCCTGGCTCCCGGAAGGCCGATTTTGATGCACTTTTCTCGGATTGGGTTGGTGGTCAGACACCCCCATATGGAAACCATCCGGTTGACACTATGAGAACCAGGGACCGACTCCTGGCTCCCGGAAGGCCGATTTTGATGCACTTTTCTCGGATTGGGTTGGTGGTCAGACACCCCCATATGGAAACCATCCGGTTGACACTATGAGAACCAGGGACCGACTCCTGGCTCCCGGAAGGCCGATTTTGATGCACTTTTCTCGGATTGGGTTGGTGGTCAGACACCCCCATATGGAAATCATCCGGTTGACATTAGGAGAACCAGGGACCGACTCCTGGCTCCCGGAAGGCCGATTTTGATGCACTTTTCTCGGATTGGGTTGGTGGTCAGACACCCCCATATGGAAATCATCCGGTTGACATTAGGAGAACCAGGGACCGACTCCTGGCTCCCGGAAGGCCGATTTTGATGCACTTTTCTCGGATTGGGTTGGTGGTCAGACACCCCCATATGGAAACCATCCGGTTGACACTATGAGAACCAGGGACCGACTCCTGGCTCCCGGAAGGCCGATTTTGATGCACTTTTCTCGGATTGGGTTGGTGGTCAGACACCCCCATATGGAAATCATCCGGTTGACACTATGAGAACCAGGGACCGACTCCTGGCTCACGGAGGCCGATTTTGATGCACTTTTCTCGGATTGGGTTGGTGGTCAGACACCCCCATATGGAAATCATCCGGTTGACACTATGAGAACCAGGGACCGACTCCTGGCTCACGGAGGCCGATTTTGATGCACTTTTCTCGGATTGGGGTGGTGGTCAGACACCCCCATATGGTAAACCGCCGGCGGACACTAGGAGAACCAGGGGAGGCTCTTACCTCACACATGGGGGTTTTGGGTGCCCTTGGCCGGCTTGGGGGTGACCCCAAGAGGGGGTCCAAGACCCCACACCCGGATCCATCCACAGGGGGGCGCCACATGTCATTTTAAGCCTGATTTCACTAGGGGAACCAGGGGATGATCTTAACTCACAAATGGGGGTTTTGGGTGCCCATGGCTGGCTTGGGGGTGACCCCAAGAGGGGGTCCAAGACCCCACAGCCGGATCCATCCACAGGGGGGCGCCACAGAGGTCATTTTAGGCCTGATTTCACTAGGGGAACCAGGGGATGATCTTAACTCACAAATGGGGGATTTGGCTGCCCATGGCTTGGGGGAGACCCCAAGAGGGGGTCCAAGCACCCCCACCCGGATCCATCCACAGGGGGGCGCCACATGTCACTTTAGGCCTGATTTCACTATGGGGACACAGGGGAGGCTGTTCACTCACACATGGGGGTTTTGGGTGCCCATGGCCGGCTTGGGGGTGACCCCAAGAGGGGGTACAAGACCCCACAGCCGGATCCATCCACAGGGGGGCGCCACATGTCATTTTAAGCCTGATTTCACTATGGGGACCCAGGGGAGGCTGTTCACTCACACATGGGGGTTTTGGGTGCCCATGGTCGGCATGGCTGGCTTGGAGGAGACCCCAAGAAGGGGTCCAAGCACCCCCATCCAGATCCATCCACAGGGGGGCGCCACAGGTCACTTTAGGCCGGATTTCACTATGGGGACCCAGGGGAGGCTGTTCACTCACACATGGGGGTTTTGGGTGCCCATGGTCGGCATGGCCAGCTTGGGGGAGACCCCAAGAAGGGGTCCAAGCACCCACAGCCGAATCCATCCACAGGGGGGCGCCACAGGTCACTTTAGGCCGGATTTCACTATGGGGACCCAGGGGAGGCTGTTCACTCACACATGGGGGTTTTGGGTGCCCATGGTCGGCATGGCCAGCTTGGGGGAGACCCCAAGAAGGGGTCCAAGCACCCACAGCCGAATCCATCCACAGGGGGGCGCCACAGGTCACTTTAGGCCGGATTTCACTATGGGTACACTGGGGAGGCTGTTCACTCACACATGGGGGTTTTGGGTGCCCATGGTCGGCATGGCTGGCTTGGAGGAGACCCCAAGAAGGGGTCCAAGCACCCCCACCAAGATCCATCCACAGGGGGGCGCCACAGGTCACTTTAAGCCTGATTTCACTATGGGTACACTGGGGAGGCTGTTCACTCACACATGGGGGTTTTGGGTGCCCATGGTCGGCATGGCTGGCTTGGAGGAGACCCCAAGAAGGGGTCCAAGCACCCCCACCAAGATCCATCCACAGGGGGGCGCCACAGGTCATTTTCACTAGGAGAACCAGGGGAGGGCTCCTGACTCACACATGGGCATTCTGGGTGCCCATGGCTGGGATGGGTGAGACAGAGTCCAGCCCTCCACACACAAAAGTGACCCAGCAGGCCAGAAGAAAGGGGAGAGAGAGAGAGAGAGAGAACAAATAATACATGGGCACAGAGCAGCCAGCCTCCATTGGAGCTGCCTGCACAGTGCTGCCCTCCTGTGGGAAAGGTTCACACACACACTCACTCACTCACTCACACAGACACACACAGACAAACCTATTCACTTGGGCCTTCTCCCTCATGCCCTGCTGACATCCATGCAGGCCCACATTGACCTTTGTGACCTCTGGAGCTCCATGCACCTTGTTCTAAACTCCCTGCCTAGTAAAGGGCATCTCCCATGGGCATGAGAGTACAGCTCACTCCCCTGGAGCACCATGCCTCTTTTTAATCACTCTCTCCCTATTAAAACCCTCTCTCCCATGGGCTTGAGAGTACAGCTTACTCCCTTGACCTCCAGAGGTATAGGAGGCCAAAAAAAAAGGGGGACAGAGCAGACAGCCCCCAAAGGGGATGCCTGCTCTGCCCCCCTATGAGACAGGTTCACTCACTCACACAGACACACCTATTCACTTGGGCCTTCTCCCTCATGCCCTGCTGACATCCATGCAGGCCCACATTGACCTTTGTGACCTCTGGAGCTACATGCCTCTTTTTAAACTCTCTCTTCCCATTAAAAGCCTCTCTCACATGGGCTTGAGAGTACAGCTTACTCCCTTGACCTCCAGAGGTATAGGAGGCCAAAAAAAAAGGGGGACAGAGCAGACAGCCCCCAAAGGGGATGCCTGCTCTGCCCCCCTATGAGACAGGTTCACTCACTCACACAGACACACCTATTCACTTGGGCCTTCTCCCTCATGCCCTGCTGACATCCATGCAGGCCCACATTGACCTTTGTGACCTCTGGAGCTACATGCCTCTTTTTAAACTCTCTCTTCCCATTAAAAGCCTCTCTCACATGGGCTTGAGAGTACAGCTTACTCCCTTGACCTCCAGAGGTATAGGAGGCCAAAAAAAAAGGGGGACAGAGCAGACAGCCCCCAAAGGGGATGCCTGCTCTGCCCCCCTATGAGACAGGTTCACTCACTCACACAGACACACCTATTCACTTGGGCCTTCTCTCTGTGGCCCTGCTGACAGCCATGCAGGCCCACATTGACCTTTGTGACCTCTGGAGCTCATTGCCTCCATCTCTACACTCCATGCCCAGTGAAACCCTCTCTCACTCGGCCTGAGACTGCAGCTCACTCCCTGGATGGCCTGGGCTCCAGAACCACGACCACCAAGCCCACACTCCCTGCCCACTCAAACCCTCTCTCACTCGGCCTCAGACTGCAGCTCACTCCCTGGATGGCCTGGGCTCCAGAACCACGACCACCAAGCCCACACTCCCTGCCCGCTCAAACCATCTCTCACTCGGACTGAGACTGCAGCTCACTGCATGGGCGTCCCCGACCTCCATGCCTCCAGGCCCACACTCCGTGTCCGCTCAAACCATCTCTCACTCGGACTGAGACTGCAGCTCACTGCATGGGCGTCCCCGACCTCCA
>NW_028159795.1:7500-12500 GCF_964263955.1 Coregonus lavaretus | reverse complement strand
AAACGTTAATAATTCAAAAACTAAAAGTCCAATCAGGATGGGGTTTTTTTGGCGCAAAAGGGCACGAATAGACGCACATTTATATATAAATTAATTCGTTTTTGGAAATTTTTTACTATATTTTAATTATGTTAGAAAAGTGAAAAAAAAAAATAGGGGTCAGAACGGTTGATGTTCCTATACGAGTTAAGAAAAACCCTTTTAGGTAATGGAAGTTCATCATAAAAGAGGATAATAGACCAAATTTGGGACCTCTAGCTCATCGGGAAGTATTTTTAAACATTATTTGAAAAAATCGGAAAAATCGGCCGAAATTGCACTATGTCCCTTCGTGCATGGTAACCCAAATGAGAACCAGGGGGAACGGCTCCTGACTCACACAAGGCCGACATGGGTGCTCTTGGTCGGATTGGGTTGTGGGTCAGACACCCCCACATGGAAGACCGCCGGCGGTCGATGGGAGAACCAGAGACCGACTCCTGGCTCACGGAAGGCCGATTTGGGTGCACTTGGTCGGATTGGGTTGTGGGTCAGACACCCCAACATGGTTGTCCGCCGGCGGACACCAGGAGAACCAGGGACCGACTCCTGCCTCACGGAAGGCCGATTTGATGCACTTTTTTCGGATTGGGGTGGTGGTCAGACACCCCCATATGGAAATCATCCGGTTGACAACAGGAGAACCAGGGACCGACTCCTGCCTCACGGAAGGCCGATTTTGATGCACTTTTCTCGGATTGGGTTGGTGGTCAGACACCCCAACATGGTTGTCCGCCGGCGGACACCAGGAGAACCAGGGACCGACTCCTGGCTCACGGAAGGCCGATTTGATGCACTTTTTTCGGATTGGGGTGGTGGTCAGACACCCCCATATGGAAATCATCCGGTTGACAACAGGAGAACCAGGGGCCGACTCCTGCCTCACGGAAGGCCGATTTTGATGCACTTTTCTCGGATTGGGTTGGTGGTCAGACACCCCAACATGGTTGTCCGCCGGCGGACACCAGGAGAACCAGGGACCGACTCCTGGCTCACGGAAGGCCGATTTGATGCACTTTTTTCGGATTGGGGTGGTGGTCAGACACCCCCATATGGAAATCATCCGGTTGACAACAGGAGAACCAGGGGCCGACTCCTGCCTCACGGAAGGCCGATTTTGATGCACTTTTCTCGGATTGGGTTGGTGGTCAGACACCCCCATATGGAAACCATCCGGTTGACACTATGAGAACCAGGGACCGACTCCTGGCTCCCGGAAGGCCGATTTTGATGCACTTTTCTCGGATTGGGTTGGTGGTCAGACACCCCCATATGGAAACCATCCGGTTGACACTATGAGAACCAGGGACCGACTCCTGGCTCCCGGAAGGCCGATTTTGATGCACTTTTCTCGGATTGGGTTGGTGGTCAGACACCCCCATATGGAAACCATCCGGTTGACACTATGAGAACCAGGGACCGACTCCTGGCTCCCGGAAGGCCGATTTTGATGCACTTTTCTCGGATTGGGTTGGTGGTCAGACACCCCCATATGGAAATCATCCGGTTGACATTAGGAGAACCAGGGACCGACTCCTGGCTCCCGGAAGGCCGATTTTGATGCACTTTTCTCGGATTGGGGTGGTGGTCAGACACCCCCATATGGAAATCATCCGGTTGACAACAGGAGAACCAGGGGCCGACTCCTGCCTCACGGAAGGCCGATTTTGATGCACTTTTCTCGGATTGGGTTGGTGGTCAGACACCCCCATATGGAAACCATCCGGTTGACACTATGAGAACCAGGGACCGACTCCTGGCTCCCGGAAGGCCGATTTTGATGCACTTTTCTCGGATTGGGTTGGTGGTCAGACACCCCCATATGGAAACCATCCGGTTGACACTATGAGAACCAGGGACCGACTCCTGGCTCCCGGAAGGCCGATTTTGATGCACTTTTCTCGGATTGGGTTGGTGGTCAGACACCCCCATATGGAAACCATCCGGTTGACACTATGAGAACCAGGGACCGACTCCTGGCTCCCGGAAGGCCGATTTTGATGCACTTTTCTCGGATTGGGTTGGTGGTCAGACACCCCCATATGGAAATCATCCGGTTGACATTAGGAGAACCAGGGACCGACTCCTGGCTCCCGGAAGGCCGATTTTGATGCACTTTTCTCGGATTGGGTTGGTGGTCAGACACCCCCATATGGAAATCATCCGGTTGACATTAGGAGAACCAGGGACCGACTCCTGGCTCCCGGAAGGCCGATTTTGATGCACTTTTCTCGGATTGGGTTGGTGGTCAGACACCCCCATATGGAAACCATCCGGTTGACACTATGAGAACCAGGGACCGACTCCTGGCTCCCGGAAGGCCGATTTTGATGCACTTTTCTCGGATTGGGTTGGTGGTCAGACACCCCCATATGGAAATCATCCGGTTGACACTATGAGAACCAGGGACCGACTCCTGGCTCACGGAGGCCGATTTTGATGCACTTTTCTCGGATTGGGTTGGTGGTCAGACACCCCCATATGGAAATCATCCGGTTGACACTATGAGAACCAGGGACCGACTCCTGGCTCACGGAGGCCGATTTTGATGCACTTTTCTCGGATTGGGGTGGTGGTCAGACACCCCCATATGGTAAACCGCCGGCGGACACTAGGAGAACCAGGGGAGGCTCTTACCTCACACATGGGGGTTTTGGGTGCCCTTGGCCGGCTTGGGGGTGACCCCAAGAGGGGGTCCAAGACCCCACACCCGGATCCATCCACAGGGGGGCGCCACATGTCATTTTAAGCCTGATTTCACTAGGGGAACCAGGGGATGATCTTAACTCACAAATGGGGGTTTTGGGTGCCCATGGCTGGCTTGGGGGTGACCCCAAGAGGGGGTCCAAGACCCCACAGCCGGATCCATCCACAGGGGGGCGCCACAGAGGTCATTTTAGGCCTGATTTCACTAGGGGAACCAGGGGATGATCTTAACTCACAAATGGGGGATTTGGCTGCCCATGGCTTGGGGGAGACCCCAAGAGGGGGTCCAAGCACCCCCACCCGGATCCATCCACAGGGGGGCGCCACATGTCACTTTAGGCCTGATTTCACTATGGGGACACAGGGGAGGCTGTTCACTCACACATGGGGGTTTTGGGTGCCCATGGCCGGCTTGGGGGTGACCCCAAGAGGGGGTACAAGACCCCACAGCCGGATCCATCCACAGGGGGGCGCCACATGTCATTTTAAGCCTGATTTCACTATGGGGACCCAGGGGAGGCTGTTCACTCACACATGGGGGTTTTGGGTGCCCATGGTCGGCATGGCTGGCTTGGAGGAGACCCCAAGAAGGGGTCCAAGCACCCCCATCCAGATCCATCCACAGGGGGGCGCCACAGGTCACTTTAGGCCGGATTTCACTATGGGGACCCAGGGGAGGCTGTTCACTCACACATGGGGGTTTTGGGTGCCCATGGTCGGCATGGCCAGCTTGGGGGAGACCCCAAGAAGGGGTCCAAGCACCCACAGCCGAATCCATCCACAGGGGGGCGCCACAGGTCACTTTAGGCCGGATTTCACTATGGGGACCCAGGGGAGGCTGTTCACTCACACATGGGGGTTTTGGGTGCCCATGGTCGGCATGGCCAGCTTGGGGGAGACCCCAAGAAGGGGTCCAAGCACCCACAGCCGAATCCATCCACAGGGGGGCGCCACAGGTCACTTTAGGCCGGATTTCACTATGGGTACACTGGGGAGGCTGTTCACTCACACATGGGGGTTTTGGGTGCCCATGGTCGGCATGGCTGGCTTGGAGGAGACCCCAAGAAGGGGTCCAAGCACCCCCACCAAGATCCATCCACAGGGGGGCGCCACAGGTCACTTTAAGCCTGATTTCACTATGGGTACACTGGGGAGGCTGTTCACTCACACATGGGGGTTTTGGGTGCCCATGGTCGGCATGGCTGGCTTGGAGGAGACCCCAAGAAGGGGTCCAAGCACCCCCACCAAGATCCATCCACAGGGGGGCGCCACAGGTCATTTTCACTAGGAGAACCAGGGGAGGGCTCCTGACTCACACATGGGCATTCTGGGTGCCCATGGCTGGGATGGGTGAGACAGAGTCCAGCCCTCCACACACAAAAGTGACCCAGCAGGCCAGAAGAAAGGGGAGAGAGAGAGAGAGAGAGAACAAATAATACATGGGCACAGAGCAGCCAGCCTCCATTGGAGCTGCCTGCACAGTGCTGCCCTCCTGTGGGAAAGGTTCACACACACACTCACTCACTCACTCACACAGACACACACAGACAAACCTATTCACTTGGGCCTTCTCCCTCATGCCCTGCTGACATCCATGCAGGCCCACATTGACCTTTGTGACCTCTGGAGCTCCATGCACCTTGTTCTAAACTCCCTGCCTAGTAAAGGGCATCTCCCATGGGCATGAGAGTACAGCTCACTCCCCTGGAGCACCATGCCTCTTTTTAATCACTCTCTCCCTATTAAAACCCTCTCTCCCATGGGCTTGAGAGTACAGCTTACTCCCTTGACCTCCAGAGGTATAGGAGGCCAAAAAAAAAGGGGGACAGAGCAGACAGCCCCCAAAGGGGATGCCTGCTCTGCCCCCCTATGAGACAGGTTCACTCACTCACACAGACACACCTATTCACTTGGGCCTTCTCCCTCATGCCCTGCTGACATCCATGCAGGCCCACATTGACCTTTGTGACCTCTGGAGCTACATGCCTCTTTTTAAACTCTCTCTTCCCATTAAAAGCCTCTCTCACATGGGCTTGAGAGTACAGCTTACTCCCTTGACCTCCAGAGGTATAGGAGGCCAAAAAAAAAGGGGGACAGAGCAGACAGCCCCCAAAGGGGATGCCTGCTCTGCCCCCCTATGAGACAGGTTCACTCACTCACACAGACACACCTATTCACTTGGGCCTTCTCCCTCATGCCCTGCTGACATCCATGCAGGCCCACATTGACCTTTGTGACCTCTGGAGCTACATGCC